>NC_137109.1:31513067-31696899 GCF_949357685.1 Gobio gobio | reverse complement strand
GAGTATTGAAGATGGGTCATGGCTGGGTCTTCCAGCATGACAACGACCTGAAACACACAGCTAGGAGTGGCTCCATAAGAAGTATCTCAAGGTCCTGGAGTGGCCTAGCCAGTCTCCAGACCTGAACCCCATAGAAAATCTTTGGAGGGAGCTGAAAGTCCGTACTGCCCAGCGACAGCCCCGAAACCTGAAGGATCTGGAGAAGGTCTGTATGGAGGAGTGGGTCAAAATCCCTGCTGCAGTGTGTGCAAACCTGGTCAAGAACTACAGGAAACGTATGAACTCTGTAATTGCAAACAAAGGTTTCTGTACCAAATATTAAGTTCTGCTTTGCTTATGTAACAAATACTTATGTCATGCAATAAAATGCAAATTAATTAATCTTACAATATGATTTTCTGGATTTTTAGATTCTGTCACTCACAGTTGAAGAGTACCTATGATAAAAATGACAGACTTCTACATGCTTTGTAAGTGGGCAAACCTGCAAAATCGGCAGTGTATCAAATACTTGTTCTCCCCACTGTATATATATTAGGGCTGTCAATCAATAAATAATGTAATAAAATGAATAGCAATTAATTGCATATATCAGTATATTCTGCGAAAAGCTCTCAAATGAAAAGTATTCAGATGTTTTTTTTTGTGGCAGACATGTAAATCATTTAATAGACATTACAAAACGTCTCTTAAAATCATTATACAGTTGCAGGAATAAGTCTGTGAACCCTTTCAAAATATCAGGATTTCTGCATTGATTACTAATCAATTATGTTATTTAATTTAATTTAAAGACACAATCTAATAGTATCATTGAGATAAAAATAAATGTTTTTTTTATGATTTCGGTTTTAGTTAACTAGAATAACCCTAATTACACACAAACAATTGTACTTTTCACATTTTTCTTGAATACCTTTAGTGATCATTCACAGTGCAGCAGAGTGAAGAAAGTAAGTGAACACTGAACACTTTAATTTAGTAACTTGTAGAATCTCTTTTAGCAGCAATACCTTCATCAAATGTTATCTTTTCGGGATGAATGCTCCTAGGGAGAGTAACAATAGTTCAGAATCTACATTTGTAAACTGGGTATCTTACTGTGGATTTATGATCTTTATCAATGCTTTCGTAGCCTTTTCTAGCTTTGTGCATCACTGTAATGCATTTTAAAATAAAGCTTTTGGGATCAAGACATGGTTTGTTCATACACAATCTTTCTTGAGAAAAACAAACAGATTTCTTAGTAGCCAAGCTTTATGTGTCTATTTAAAGGGCAGTCCCCCTGTAATGGTACAACTTTTTGTGTGTTATTAGTTTAGTCAGATTGTGTTTGTCTATAATTGTGACCAGATCAGACCACATGCTATGAATTATCAACGTAGAAGATATTTTCAAAGGGTTCACAATACTTATTCTTGCCACTGTATTGTTTATTTCCATATCGTTGAACATAAGCCGATCACTGACCCTCAGTCAACAGCAATATTTTTTGCAACCAAATTATTAATCTTTCTGACATTTAGCACATAATTGTGTGATTATGTGTTAAATTGACACTCCTACTAAAAGTATGAAATTTGATTATGCATGTTGATCTATGAATACGTTTTGGTCACTTAGCAGATGAAAATGGGTGGTTCTCACAATCACAGTTAACCATAACATTTTATGTGAATAGGACATGTACGACGGTATGGACATGAGGCTGAGAAGATCCTCCAGTCCAGGGTACATAGACTCCCCCACCTACAGCAGGCAGGGCATGTCTCCCATCATGCCCCGCTCACCACAGCACTACTACAGATACGGTGAGTTCCTTCTGCTAAGCTCACAGCAGTACAGAAAATACACTCTCATTCCTGATTCATGGGATGCTGATGTCAACCAGCTTCCAGCTTCATCAAAAAGACTATACAAGTTGACCAGCATTTCTTGCTGGTAAACAACATGGATAGTGGACCAGCACTAACCAGCTTGAACCAGCATACTGGGTTAAGCTGGTGTTTTCAGCAGGAATGGCTTGAGAACTATACTGAATATAAAGTATATTGGAAAATATACTATATACTGTATATCTTGCTTTGCTTTCTATATATACTTAAAAGTGTGGTTTGCAGCTACATAGCAAGAACATAGCTGAGTGACTGATAGTGATTTAGTGAGTATTGATTTTAGTCAACATGAAATAATAACTAATTGTACTTCTGTAATGTAAAGTGAAATGGGACATTTTGAGTGTCAAAAAGAGGAAGGACCAGCATTATTTTAGTATTAGTATATACTGTTATAGTATTATTAATGTTTTGAATTGTTTTTTTCCCCCACAAAATGTATTTTTTGTCATTTTGTCATATTGCCAACCAGATTTTCTTATTTCTAATATAAATTTATTTCAAGAGAGCTTGCTGATTTCACCCAAAATGTTTTACATTTTAATGTTTTTAAAAAGACGAAGACGTGATGAATCATATACAATAAGAGCACAATAACATATTTTTATTTCATGTTGACTTTAGCAAAAAACAAAGCTATGTAGGCTTTTTGCAGGGATATTTATAGGGTGCGTGTCCCACCATTTCACCTACATCCTATGCACCCGTCTGTCTGGCACAGTATGTATTTTTCTCTGTTTTGAATTGCATACTGTCCCTGCCTGGCTAATCTTGGATCATTGATCTGATGATTGAGTGTGTGTGTGTGTGTGTATGTGTGCTTAGGGCGCACAGGAAGTGTGCACTCATGCTCTGGTTCTGTTACTGTCATTGGCTTGGGGCTTGCTGCAGGCACTGAGAGTGGCAGAAGTTCACCCTATTACAATCAGCTAGATGCCCGGTCCAGCACTCCCACCACAAACCAAGCTCCCAAGCATTTCCATGTGCCAGGTAGGCCAGGCCTCAACATTCACCTCATTGGCTGCTGTCATCACTTTCATATTCATCCGGCAGTATATTTGAATATAAATTAAAATCTCATTAATGGATCAAAGTATCTGTTACTATTTGAATCTGTCTATACTATACATCTATAGTATGGCTACTCCATTTTTGTACCTTTTTTGTGTTATCCTCAAACATTCCACTCTCCTTCACCTTACCCTAAAGGTCCCAGGAAGCCTGAAGAGGAAGTACAAAAAAACATTTCCTGCCTAGTTTACTTTGCTTTCTTCTGCCTGTCACTTACATCTTCTCCGTTTTATTTCTAATATCTTCCTTTCTTCTCAGCTACAGGGGAGCCCAACATCTACAGGAAGCCTCCCATCTATAAGAGACATGGTATAGTGTGCTCGGCCTGCCCCGGCCTGTTTTCCCTCATGCTCAGACCTGAGGCAGTGTGGGCTCATGGGAAAGATGTGTCTGATTAGTGTTAGTGTCCTCCATAACTGTCCTCCAGAAAACCCTTTAGTCCAGAAGCTTTTAGTAGTTCGCAATTAAGGGAAAGAAAAACACTATTGGATTTGGCGGGCACAAACTAAGTAAATACCATGTTACGTGTTTTAGAAGTTACCTAATACAGTTGCAAGAAAAGGTATGTGGACAGTTTCTAAATAAATCGGTCATCTTTATCTAAATCATAACAATAGATGAATACAGTCTGCTTAAACAAATAAGACACAAACTATTATACATATTTAAGTCTACACTGAACCGGAGAAAGATGGAAAAAAGTATGTGAGCACTTATATAGAAAGCTGCAGCAATAACATCCACCAAATGGTTTCAATAATTGCAGGTCAGACCTGCACAACGGTCATGAGAAATGTTGTCTGTTTGTTTTCCTACTGTTGTGACTTATTTGCGGATCAGGTCAAATTTTATGAGCAATATATACAGAAGTCCTTGTAAATCAAAAGGATTCTCATACTTTTTTCCTGCAACTGTATGTCAGGTGGAACGAGATAAGAAGTTGTCTCCTTTGCTCAAGTATTAGAGTGCATCCCGCTTTGCGTTCCTTGCATGCCAGAAGAATGTAGAACTGGCGCGGGCGCATCCTTCCGTCCACAGGAGGGTGATGAAAAAAGGATGAGGCTTGCTGAGGCATGATTAAAGCTTGACATGTCCCCCCTCTGCTTTAGATCAACTGGGAAGTGGCCGCATTAGATGCCACAGTGAAGCCTCACTGAATGCTAAGTTAAGCTCAACCGCTGTTAGGAAAGCAAACCTGTTTAAGCATGAAATGAGCAAATGTGAACATCTAAACATAACCTACTCTGCCAATTTACAGAGTTTAAGTGGCAGCCATATTGTTTCTCTAACTGCAGTTGACAGCACATTGAATGTTGTAGGGACTAGGCAGTCTAAGACTAGACCTGTTAGACTACACCTGGTGGCAAATCCTTTAAAAGTTGGTTGTTTATGTGCATATCTGTATTATGTGCATATCTGTTAAGTCATAAATTTACAATATCACACCTTTTTGTCAGGTATACTGGTTAGTATCTCCTCAAAATGCCATGAACTCTAACCCCTTTTACTAAACAATAGTAATAGTACATCTTTCCCTTAACTGCATGTCTCTGTGTGTGTATTTGTACGTGTATATTCTGTATGTATGTGCATTACAGGCTTGTGCAATTTTCCAAAGGATTAATGATGATTTTTATTTATGATTAATTTTATTTATTAAATAAAATGTTATACCTACACCAATTATCATGGATAATACAGTGATCAACATTAAGGATTTTATCTGGGCTCAACAGGTTAGAACTTCTGCCATTCCAACGTTTTCACCCCACTACAAAAAAGTGATGTTTATATAAAAAATTATACTACTACTACTACTACTACTACTAATAATAATAAAAAACAGGTTTTATGTAAACAAATATAAAAGGCAAACTTCCACATAGATATCTTGAAACTATCTTATATTAAGTCTTGTAATATACACTATATTGCCAAAAGTTTTGGGACGCCTGCCTTGACATGCACATGAATTTTAATGACATCCCATTCTTAATCTGTAGGGTTTAATTTGGAGTTGGCCTTCCCTTTGCAGCTATAACAGCATCAACTCTTCTGGGAAGGCTTTCCACAAAGTCTAGGAGTGTGTTTATGGGGATTTTGACCATTCTTCTAGAAGCGCATTTGTGAGGTCAGGCACTGATGTTAGAGCAGAGACTGCGAGCCAGGCCTTCTTGTCCAATTCATCCCAAAGGTGTTCTGTCGGGTTGAGGTCAGGACTCTGTGCAGGCCAGTCAAGTTCCTCCGCACCAAACACGCTCATCCATGTCTTTATGGACCTTGCTTTGTGCACTAGTGCGCAGTAATGTTAGAACAGGAAGGGCCCAAGTGTTCCCACAAAGTTGGGAGCATGAAATTGTCCAAAATGTCTTGGTATTCTGAAGCATTAAGAGTTCCTTTCACTGGAACTAAGGGGCCAAGCCCAACCCCTGAAAAACAACCCCCCTCCACCAAACTTTACACTTGGCACAATGCAGTCAAGCCAGTACCGTTCTCCTGGCAACCGCCAAACCCAGACTCGCCCATCGGATTGCCTTGACAGAGAAGCGTGATTCTTCACTCCAAGGTGCTTGATTTTATACACCTGTGGCCATGGAAGTGATTGGAATACCTGAATTCAATGATTTGGAGGGATGTCCCAATACTTTTAGTAATATAGTGTATATCCAGTCCCAGAAGGAATCTGTTGACATTTTCAAAATGTTCTTTCTTTAAGAGGAAACTCTGAAATGGCTTTAAACGTGGTATGGATGTACAAAATCGTATGAATGATGGTTGTTCCAATCCTGCCGAAGTTTCCTGTGCAGTTCTGACCTTTTTTGGGGGGTAAAATCTATAATTTGTGGAATAAGTTTAAGCTTAGTAAATGGTGTTAATTGGAGCGGAGCGCACTAGACATTGTTGCTGACTGCATTAATTAGCTAAAAGGTTTAAAAGACAAACACACAAGGGCCAGGGGATGTATAGAACTTTGTGAATGATGCCGTTCGAGTACTTCAAAGCGTCTGGCACAGATTCTGTGTAGGCCTGCCAATTAGCACAATATACAACACAGAGATCTAGAGTGCGTAAGGGAGATATATTTTTTTGTACAGAGCTGCACTAATACTGTCAATTTATTTAGTGGTCAGCTCAAATACTTGCGCAGTCCATCAAGTTTTCTCTAAGAAAGGTCAGAACCACCTCTGACAGCTTGTTGGCTCAGTTTACATTTGTGTGTTAAGTGTGTATTTGTGTTTATCCTTGTATCACAAGCCTGTAATGAACACTTTACAAGGACTAATTTGCTACCCATATGGTGGATCTGCATCTGTGAGTGAAATGTGTTTTCTTGTTATAGATGTCTAGCTGTGTTAGACACGTACTGTTGTCATGCAGATCATTTGCTTCTCTGCCATATGGGTACCAAAGTTAAAATCTATCTGAATAGTCTTTGGGATCCAAATATTTCCTCCCTTATTCTTTTTTCCCCTGTTTTTTTTTTCTTTTTCTTTCCCTTGCCACCTTAAATACAATTCCCTCCACCTCTACTTTCCTCGGTCACCATTCACTCTGTAAGTATTCTCTCCCTGTACACATCTGTCTGTCTGCGTTTTTGGTTGTGTTTTTTCAATCTCTAGTCCCTCACTTGCTTTCCGTCTTTTCCATTCAAGATTGTTACTATCGTGTGAGGCCTGTGCTTCTGTATTTGCGTTGAATCTTCTTGTGTGTGTTTTATATGAATGGGAGTTCAGTGCGGTTTCTGACTGGTTTTGCTTTAGATGTATAAGGCAATGTATCGATATCTGTGTAGTTTCTAATAAGACTCGCACATGTTTTAAAGTGCTTTTTTTGTGTGTGCTTATTCAACATCTCATGTATTTGAATGCAGATGCTTTACATTGAGTGTTGTGGATTGTATTTTCTTCTGAGCTGTTATATGTGAACGTTCTTTCTTTCTTTCTCTTTCTTAGAAAGGCCCCCTTAACACCTATAGCATTAAAGGATTAGTTCACTATAAAATGAAAATGACCCCATGAATTACTCACTGAAGTAAGTCATATATACCTAGGATGGCTTGAGGGTGAGTAAATAATGGGGTCATTTTCATTTTAAAGTGAACTAATCCTTTAAAGGTGAACTATGTAAGATTTTTGCAGTAAAATATCCAAAAACCAGTAGGCCAGTGTTATATATTTTGTTCAGTTGAGAATATCCCAAATGTGTCCAACTATTTGTAAATCATGAGTAATTGCTATTTTAACCAAGAAACCGGGACGTGTGAGCTATGCTTTTGAGGGAGTAGCCTTTCGATTGCGTCATATCTGCGTTACCCTCGGTTTCCGGTTTTATTTAGCAGAAACGCTTTACTCTCACTGCAGTGTGAACAAGTGTCATAGCAGCTGCTGAGCGAACGTCATAACTTCCTTTTCAACACACTCAGATATATCTAATATGATAAACAGAGTTGCGTTACCTCATACTCATGACTGGAAAAGAGGAAGTGGCGCTGGCGACCGTGTCATAATAAAAGTCCCGCCGGCGACTATGCCATAATAACCGTCCCACTCTTCAATCGCTCCTGCGGCCTTGCTCAGCTCCACAACACTCGGGAGTGGGAGCCCTGCTCTGCTTCATACTACAGTAATGTTAATAATCGCATCCATGAACATGATTTCTGCCCTATCCTGTCCTATCCTGACTCTTTTCCACCGGCTGTGAGGTGAAGACCACATGTCCCAAGATTCTGCGCTCAAACGTGGCGTCATCAAACTACGCCTTTGTTTTGAACAGGCGACCTCTAGTGGACGGAAAAGTTACATAGTGTAGCTTTAAAATGTTTCACATATCTAGATATTGTTAGCCGAATTGCGATTCACTTCAATACATCTATAGTATAACAGAGATCCAATATATAATATAATATCTTGCACAACATGGAAAATGTTGCTGATTTTTTAAAACATTGACGGATAATTCAAAATGTAATATTATGGGTTTTTTTTCCTTCAGATTATGTTTTTGACAAAAAAACACAATATAGTATTAATTTAGCTGTTTTTGGACGGAAAATAAGGTATCTGTCTACTGTGTTTGCCTATTAGAAACTTTTCACTAGTAAAGGATGAAATAGAAGTGGATAAAATAGGACAGAAAGTTTTAAATTGTTTATAAGAGATTCCAAATGCAATTAATTAAATATCGGTGATCAGATTGCAGGACCTGACAAAAGTAGGTCATGTTCATGATCACAGAGCATCTTGGGTGCTCTTACACCCTTTTTTGCTTTTTATTTTATTTGATGTGGATTGTGTGATCACTGAAAACGCATACTAATGTTAGATGTAAAGGGGGCCTGATTGTACTGCTATGTGCTGTTATATCACTGGCTTTTCCAAAGTTGTGATCCTGACATACTCTCCCCACAGACAATCACTGCAATCCAGCAACTAAGAGCAAAACCAGTGAGGACATTCTCCAATCCTCCAAGTTCACATCAGCCTACTCGCCTGAACACTACCAGCACTCAGAGTCTGATTACTACCATTACACCAGCTCTCCTAAATGTAGGTGATAAATATATTCATAATGTCCTCTGTATGCGTTCAGTTCACTTGCATCACAGCGCTTTCCTCCCTGCTGCCACAATGATGCTAAATGTTTCCACATACAGGGATGTCAGATCCTATAGTCCCTGATTGTGGAAACAGTCAGTAGGACTAGAATTATTTGGTATGTTGTAATAATAATGTATTATATTGCTGAGAAGTTCACTTACCTTTAGAGCAGCCCTAAATATATTTCGGTCACACTTTATATTAGGTGTGCTTAATGGTGCTGCTAATGAGGTGGAATACGGTTAAGGTTAGGACAGGTTTGGTAGTATGGGTAGGTTTAATGGTGGGTGAAGGGGTAATGGAAGGCTCAACAGTGTAATTACAGCTGTAATTGCATGCAGGTATTTTTAAAATAAAAGTACAATGTAAAACGTGTATGTACACAATAAGTGCATAGTATCAAATTATTAATTTAAATGATAGTACATAGTAGTTAAAGACACTTAATATAAAGTGGGATCTATCTTTCTTTTAAAATCCTTTTTTAGGATGTCTTTAGAAACAAACTCCATTTTTTTGGGGGGGGGATATGTACCCATTTTTTACTGAATAATGCATTATTAATGGCACATAGTTTATGAAACTTTGACTTAGCAATATAGATCTTTGACTATATTTTTATTTCAGTTGTTTTATACAAAGAGCCATTTAAATGCACAAACCACATTTGAAGTAGCAACATTTATTGTTACCATTTATTGTGTTTTAGATCGTTTTTTTTTTTTCCTTTTCGTAAATGGATGAATTTACATTTTACTAGGGCTGGTCCGAATACCATTTTTTGTGCTTCGTTTATTCGGTGTTAATTACTAGCGAAGCTCCGAAGCTCAAAATATGGTATTCGGAGGGGAGGGGGCTGAACATATTCTTCACTCTTATAAAGCCAGGAATCTCGTGAAGCGACATGCCTCACGCGGGCAGGGCTTATATGCTCCGAGAACGGACACTGCACTAGTGATACAAAACACACAGGTCTGTTACGTTCAAGTAACAAGCTCCAAAATTTTGCAGTAGATTCATTTAGATTGATAATAACTGTTCAGGCATAACACCGGTTACATCACTTGCCCACCACTGCACCACCCCCAACCGTCGTTTATATTTGTTTATAGTAATAAAATAATTTTTTTATAGTAATACAATAATTTAGTTCTGTTAGAGAACAGACAATACAAATACAAATAACTACAAATACAAGATTTGGTTTCAAAGCTAAATGTAAAGGTGCCTATCTAAGTGAGTTTGTCATTGTACTGTTTTGTTGTTGTGTTTTTCATTAAGAATAATAGGCTAATGAACCCACCATTCAAGCTACCCGCCCCGAACTGGCACTAATTCTAAACCGAAAGTAAAATGTGCACAGCCGCACTGTCATTCATTCACGGCCGCACAGTACACAAGCACTATGTGACGGTGAGGGAACATTTTCTCACCGTCACATCCTTAACGGGTAAAAAGGCTAATAAATTTGGATTCTTTTATTCTATTTTCCACAATGTCAAACCAACGCAGCTTAACCCAAAATGCAAGCGCAGGCATGCGCTTCTTCTATATAAGCTCATGCAGTTGTGCGTTCTAGACAGAGAATACTCTAGTTGCAGGGAACACTTAGGCTAAGAAGAAGCAAATATATTTATTAAGTATAACGAGGTTGGGTTCCTATTCAACTGTCTATTTAAACTGTCTGTTCTATTTAAAAAGGCTAGGCTATAAGATAATTATAAATAAAGAGTTTTGTATTTCGCCAGATTTTATAGTGTAAACATATTCAAGTTCGAATGAGAACCGCTTCGAGGGGGATGCCAGGTGTGCAAAAAAAAAAGAAAAAAATATATACCATGAAAGGATCACAGGGTGCACCAAAAGGTGGCTTAATTTCTTGTTTCTTTTTTGTTAGAATCCCATACTAAATTTGAGCCAAAATTTATTTGCAGATTAGAAGGATGCAAGGTTAAAATTTTATGAAAAATTCTGTTTTGTGCTTCATCTTAATTTCCTCTTTCCCATTCTCGCTTTCTCAATTTTTTTTCTTCCTCAGCTTTACGTGCTCCTCGTAGAAGGTACTCATCAGGTGGAGAAGAGGATGGCTGGAGTCACGGCCTTCAAAGAGTAAGCCAACAAAGCACGCTGTCTCTTTTCACAGTAATATTCTCTGCCCTCTAACTAGTAATTAAAGCTTATGTTCTTAATTAGATAAACCTCACCTAGTTTTGATTATCAGCAATAAGCCAAGTTATAGCCCAGCTCTCTGCTCAGTGATTCATTTAAAGGTGCAGTAAGCAATTTCTGAAAATTGCTGTTGAAAATTTAAATCACACCTTGTTGTGAATATTTGCTACATGTCTGTTCTGTGTGTGTGCTGGAAAAAAAATGTTTATGTACACAGTCCTCTCTGTGTATATAGGAGAAAAAAAACCCAAAGTAGATCGGTCTGATCCATGGAGCAACCAAAAACTTTTGTAGCCAATTTGCAATAGAGGACGATTATGCTCATGTTGAGGAAGGAGAGAGTGAGCAAAGAGTACATTTGTAGAAAGACTGTGCAACAGAGATGGCTGAGATATTACCACAGAGGAAAAGGTCAGAGTAATATAATTGGAAGAAGGATTACGATCAGGCAACAACTAGGATCCGCATTAATTTTGGAAAAGCTTTCCAGCACTGAAAAAACGGACAGTGAAGGTCTGAAAATGGACAGACCTTGGCTGGCTATCACCAGACTAAGCTCAATTTAAAATTGAACATTGGTCTGGGGAGTCTGCTATGCATTTTCTACTGCATAATTCAAATGACTCTGTGCACAATTGGATAGTCCTTCAACCAATCAGACCAGAAGAGGCGTGATCAATGGGAAATCGCTTCTCTATCCGTCATCATGTTAAACCCACCAATAGCGCTCCAGGTGGATAAGCCAGTCTGTGATTGGTTCCCGCAAAAGTGTAACAGAAGCAGTAGAAATGAATGGACGGGTTTCCAGACTGAGTTGCAGGGCGAAATCAAATCGCCAGCAGATCAGGCTGGGTTTACCCAGTCTACTTGTTTCTGCTAATACAACTCGAAATACTAAAATTAATTCTTCTGTGCAGTTCATCACCACATATACTCCTCAAGCTTCAGGACTTTGAAACGTTATACAGAAATATTGCATGTTTTACAATCACACCATCTTTCTAAAACTCTTGAATGGGGATCTCCATTGATGTCATTTCACGAGTAATAGAGTAAAGATTATGCGTATTTGGCGTGCTGTCCGGGGGAGGGCTCTATAGGCTCGGAATTTTGGCCCGAACCCACAGTATCCCCCCATGATAGAGATAGTCTAGAACTAGACTGTATTGTATTATGGATTGTGTTGACGTCTAATAAGAGTTTATTAGAATCAAAGTGAGGAGATGGGGTGGTGGAGGGATGCTAAAATAAAAATGGTCAACGAAAGAAGGTAAATCTGCAGTATATATACACCTCTTATCGTTGATGAAATTGATTAGCTTAATGTGCTCCACTCGTGTTTAATTAGGTTTAATTATCTGAGCGTGCTCCACTTGTGTTTAATTATGTTTAATTATCTGCACCGCGCTCCTCCCGAAATTTGTTAATAAAACATCATTTCATAGAGCAAAGAATTTAGTCCTTCCAAGTCTCTACCATTTATAATTCCTCCGGGTAACTATACATGTGGAAACTACACTCATTGTATACTAAGGTGGAAATATTTCTTACATCCTAGAACAGGTAAAAATATATGTAAACACAAGTGCCCACTACTGGCGGAACTCGTGCATAAGGTTTAAATGAAAAGCCCTTGATCACTTGGAATACGCTATAGAGCTGATTTATTATTTAAACCCCTTTTTTTTACTTATTAATTTGTTTTATGCACCATTCTATATGCATATAAGTAGTTGGAGAAAATAAATAAAATCCTATAGGTATATGAGGTATATGAGAAAAATAAAATTACACAAACAAATAGTATAAACTTTGACTGTGAACATAAAATAGATGCAAGTATTGTGATTAAATCTTAACATAATTAATATATTATACACTATTATGCGCTTAATTCTCAAAATAATTAATATATCATACACTTCAGTTAATCTGCTGTGACATCCCAATCAAGTTGAATTGTGGGATATAGAGTGTACAGTGCACTTGAAGTGTACATCGGTGTAGACTCGCTCCCTTGGACAAAATCGAGATTACGGAGTGGAGCGGTAGGGATTGCTTAGGGAAGTTTGTGTATCTAAAAGTGGAGTGGAACGCAGCCCTAGAAAATTGCAGGTAAGTGAGTTTGATCATGGTTTGAGCTAAACTCTGCAGGACAGTGTTGCCTCTCCAGGGCTGGATTGTGTTTGAGGAACCTTGCTGTAGCTTAACATTTTAAAGAGGATATTGATATTTTAAAGAGATATTGACGTGAAGTGTAAATCCAGAGAAACTTTTTGGATTTTTACTTTTAAACACATTGTTTCCCAAAGGTCTAAATCAGGAAATTGATCGTTTGCCTTCTCTTCTCGTCGTCTTTTTTTTCTCCCCCCTTTCTCCCCTAATCTTGTAAGGAAACCACTCCTATAGTTATTAGAGTAGCACACCTGTTGCTAATGGAGTGTTCAAAGCAGTATGTGATCTTGTTGCTCTTGATGTCTGATGAAGGCCTTGACAATGGCCAAACACGTGTCACGTTTTTTAATCAATTAATTTGGATTTCTTCAACAGTGAGTGTTGCATCTTTTTCCAATTAACATTGTTTTTTCACAGAACCAAAGTATGCTGTTATTGTTGTTGAATCACAGCTGATTCATCCATACCAGCTGTTAGTGGTTACCTGTGTTGCATAGCGTGTTCGTTATTTTGGGGGCGGAGGAATCAAGGGAGGGGTGTGTTTGTTTGGGTGTAGATTTCAAATATCATCAGTGTTTCTCAGAAATGTTTACTGCACCTTTAACCATTTTTGAAATTCAGCCAATAAGCATCTGATCTCTTGCTATCACAGGATGCTCACTCATTATTTCTTTTGTTTCTGTCTTCCTCTCTCTCTGTGTGTGTGTCTTAGATTCAGGGTGGTATCGGTAGGATGATCCTGAAGGAAGAGATGAAAGCCCGCTCCGGTTCCTATGACAACGACCCCTGGGGCAGCGCACGGAACTCCCGCAGTGGGAGCAGGGAGATGTTGCACAGCATGGGCCACAACAACACAGTTAACGGCTGTAAGTGCTCCACTAGAGCTGCTGTACAAACCACAGATTATGGAGATGTGTGTTCGGAGGTGGTTGGAGTAGTGTCATCAACATAGAGTGGCTTGACTGTGGCATATTACATTGGTCACTATATTTGATCCTTCAAAGCCAAACCTACCGTTTGTGTTTAAGACCACCTTTTCCCTTCCACAATCTGCTCTGGGGAACATGCCTGACAGCAACAGGTGCGGTGTGGTTTTGACCATATGCAGTATGGGAGTTGCTTTGCTTGCCTTCAGTATGACTGTCATTATTTAGCATAGGCCGGTGTGGTCAATGAAGTCGTGGCACCGAGCCATCTAATTAAGGCAGTGGAGCTCTGGAACGCTTTACAGTGAAGGCAGGCTTGAGTCAACAGTGACAGTCGGCATATGCTGATACAGAACTGTGATGCTGGGAGGGGGAATTCTAAGAGTTTTCAAGAATAGTGCAGACACAGCAAAAAAAAAACTATTACAACACTACAGCCGATGCAGTGCCATGCACCTGTTCTTGTTTTTTGTTTTGCTCTTGCTCTTGTTCTTTTTTACATACACGGACTCACTGTGACCTTTCTATACCTAACACCCTAATGTTTTAGGGCTGTCAACGCGTTATGCGTTTAATTCGACATCCTTCACGTGTTAAAATAATTGAACGCAAGTACTAAAGCACGTGAAATTACGTCATTAATGTAATTTACGTCACGCAGATAGGGGATCTAGAAGTCGGGAGTTTATCTCACTATATAGGAATAGGACATTTCTATTTAAACAATTTAACCCAATTTTTTTTGTGATCAGATCATTTTAAGATACTAAACTCCGAGAAGGTTTTCAGTCCAATGATCCAGTGAGCGAATTCATTCAAACAATCAGTCCAAAAAATTAAAAATAAAACGGTTATATGATTATATCAGAGACTGCAGAGAGCATAGATATGTACGTTGCGTTTTCAGCGAATCCAGCCGTAGGCAGGATTTTATTAGCACTGAGGTACAAATTTTGAGGTAGTTCGGGGGCATGGTCTCCCAAGAACATTTTTATTTCTCTGATCCACATTATGTGCATTTTAAGACATTTGAACCCCCAAATAATTGATAAGAAATAGCTCTAAAACCATGTCAGTGGGAAGATAATTTGTCAATACCGGCTCTCTCCTTATTTCCATCACTCAGTCTCCTTATCTTGCCATGTCTCTTCCCTTGCTAAAGCTGAGAAGCTGAGCGTTGACTGATAGTCTTTTCATTTTCGTTTGTGTCAGTAAAGAAAGTAAACATAGGGTCAACTGATATAGCCTATAGGCTGTTTTATTAATCATTTTCTTAGACAAGTTCATTTGCTGATGGCTACTGTTGCACTATACACATACTATTCACTCTGAATTCTGTAAAAAAAAAAAATAATAATAATAATGGGTGCTTTAGTGTGCATACTGTATATTTATGAATTATATTGAATTATGACACCTTATGTGTAAACCTCATTTGGTTATTTGGTGTCCTTTTTTGGAAAGACACCTAAATTTATCTTGAAATAAGCTTGCAGAAATTGTGGTTTTGTTAGAATCACCCTACAATCTGATGATATACTTGATAAATGATGTGTATACTTAATTGCATGATCAGTGTGCTATATATTTAATTGGACAAAAATCTAATTGAAAATTGTAATCTATCTATAGTAATTGCAAAATTTCTGAAACTAGTGATGCATTATACTGTATATAGAAATTTTGAAATGTATTGGTAACAGTCAATATTGAATTTAAATGAGTAGATATTAAATATTTACTGTATTTGAACATGCTCATTTTCCTTATTTTTTACATTTATATTACAGTGCTTTGCCATTTATACAATACTGCTTACAGTTAAAGTTAATCTTAATGAACACTAATACTTTATTAACATTGTTATATGTAATCTGTTGAAAATCTCAAAATCAATATTCATTTTTAAATAAATGTCCTAAATTCAGAACTATTAATTTCAATTTTTAGCGTTTTATTGTGAATTTATTTCGAAAAATAGAATGGAATTTCAATGTTTGCCATTTATCAGTTATTGGCCGTGATATTAAAATAATTATCAGTTATGTGCATTGGTCAGAAATATTAATGTCAGCGCATCCCAATAACATTATTTATAAACATGACTTTACACAATATTTACTTGTATATAAGTAAATAATATATACATTTTCATTGCATCATAGTGGAATAATGTTGATAAATGGGGATGGTAACTGTACCCATCCTCGCTTAATCATTTTTCTTTGCATTGCAACCAATCTTTCTGCTCTTTTCTATCTTTCCTATTCCTCTTTCTCCATCCCTCCTGATGTGCATGTGAGCAGGCTGCTCTCCTTAATTCTATTTCTGTGTATCTCATGGGGAAGTGCACAAAGCATCTGGAATTTTCCCTTCATCCCCTCCCTCTCTTTAGTTCCCTGTTTTCCTCCTCTTTCCATACATGGATCTGGCTCTGCTATTCCTGCTTCGCCCTCCCCCATATCCATTGCTACTCTTCACAATGCCTGGTGCAGCCCGTGCTGTGTTACATCCATGTCTTTTATTCATGAATATAAATGAGTGGCATTTACTGTACAGAACATGAAATAGATCAAGGGGAAGTTTAGGAGTGACATTGTAGATCCAATTTACACATCTGAGATAATAGACTGGATTACAGCAGTGACGTCATGGAAGGTTAAGACAACCAGGGCCGGGTTTCCCAATAACGATGTATCTTAGCTCTAAAGAGTGTGTTCTACGAGCGAAGTTACGATCACTCGCAGCAATTCCACGTGCGTTTCCCAAAAATGTACTTAACATGAACGCGCGAGAACGAGCTCTAAGTGCTACTTAAGAGTCGCTGTCCATTTGCGAAGTTCTGAAATATAACCTTATATGGAATCGTTTCCTCTGAACGTTTCACCTAATAATTGTCATCTGATGTGGATTAGCAATCAAAACACATCTAGGCTATATAAAGCAACTACCTACAGGCTGAGGCACTGATAAAATGGCTGAACGAAAAAAACACACAAAAAGATACATTTCAAAAAGACGAAATAAATATCCTCATTTAATTCAGATGTGTAATTATAATTTTTTAGTTTGTTACCTGCCCTCATAAAAAAAAAAAAAAAAATCCAGTGATCATAAAGTCAGTTTCCACAAAAATATTAAGCAGCAGAACTGTTTTTTTTTAATCAACATTGATAATAATGAGAATATTAAAATTAAAATAATAATAAAAAGTGTACAATAAAGTACAATCAAAACCTTATAGTATTATCACAATGCACTTGAATAAAGTTAAAGGTGTAATCTGCCGGTTGTCCTGTAGGTGACCTCATAACTCTGTTCTCTTACGATACACTTAGAGCTTTACGATTACTCCAGACCACTCGTAGATCTACGATCATTTTCAAGTGCTACTTAAGTTACGATGCTTTTGGGAAACAGACCTTAATATTAAGATCACTCGTACAATCGTTTTTACGATCAACTTAGGCTTACGATGCTTTTGGGAAACGCAGACCAGGTAATGAACACCTAAAGCTTCTGATGATAAAACACTCCCACACAAGACAGATTGTGGGCAAGACTTTGCAGAGATAAATATAACATGGACAGAAAGTTGAAAGACTGTGGAAGTTTTATTATAATTTTGTGTACCCAGGAAGAAAAAGAAGACATTAAAGCAGTTGGTTATTCTAGTTTTTCCATTAAAAAAAAAACACTAAACAAAACTGAAAAATACTATTCTAATACAAATACTAACATACTAATACTATATACAAATTTCTATCTATATATTTAATCTCATATTTTAGAAATATGTATATTTATTCATGTATTGACACTACCATTCAAAAGTTTGGGGTTATTTTTATTTTTTTATTAGAAAGTAAGTGTTCTCTATATATATTTTTTGTTATTTTTTTGCTATTCAGCAAGGATGCATTATATTGATCAAATAAATACTGTTGAACATTCTATTTATCAAGGAATAGTGAAAATATATTGTATCATGGTTTCCACAATAAAATGAAGCAGCACAACTGTTTATTGACAGTTAGATTGATAGAATATTAGAATTAGAATGATTTCTGAAGGATCATGTGCACTGTCATCCTCAATAAACCCGTCTCCGGTGTGTTGCCTCCAATCCTTCGAATATTGCAATATAATATCTAATATGACCTCTGACCTAGCCTAGAAATCTAGACGCACCCTAACGCAGCAAATCTAATTTGCCGCGAGTGTAGTCTAGCAACTCTCGGTAGACCTGCGAGCTGGAAAAACCAAACTCTAGTCAGGCCAATCACATCGTGTATAGAGTCGGTGGGTGGGCTTAACATAATGGACGCATGCTACTCGTAAACAAAGAAGCTGGCGAACGGCGGCCTTTCGAATGGGCTTTGGCCGCGACTCTGGAAGACTTTGAGTTAAGCTTTTCTTTGAGGAAAGAACAAAGAACGGCACTGAAGTCCTTCTTAAAGGAAGATGTGTTCGGAGTTTTGCCGACCGGATACGGCGGAAGTTTAATCCATCAACTAGCTCCGCTTCACTTTGCTCTCTGGTTGGTTGTAGCGCTATCCAATTGCGTGCAGAGGGAATTTGAAAGACAACCGTTTGTCCCGCCCCTCGGATTGAGCCCTGCCAATGGTGAGTTCCCAGACCCAACATCTTGATGCGGGTCTGGCTTGTCAGGCTACCTCTGAACTGTAAAGTTGCCAGAATAATAATCATACGCTGTTTGTTAATTGGCCAGAGGAGAACTGACACCCCGACTGAGCCTGGTTTCTCCCAAGGTTTAGTTTTCTCCATTAGGCCACCTGATGGGGTTTTGGTTTTCTCCGGAGCGGCTGTACAGCCGAATACAATTCTGTTGCTTTTTTTTCCTGTTTAACACTGTGAAGCTGCTTTGAAACAATCTGCATTGTAAAAAGCGCTATATAAATAAAATTGACTTGACTTGACTGTAATAAACAATACATACAAAAACAAATAATTTCTTGCCATAAAAAAACAATGACGTGTAATTAAAATATGGGTAAAACACCTGTGAAAAATCAATACAGAATTCCTTCATGTTAAAACAGTACATTTGACTGTATTTTTACAGGCTTTTCTTAGAGTGTGACACTAAAGATGCTAAAAATTCAGCTTTGCAATCTAAAGGACATTTTAAAATATTACATTTATATAATTGTAATAATATTTCAGAATATTTTTTTCTGATGCAGCACTGGTGAGCAAACGGTAGCTCAAGCCTTAGAGCATAACGCTTGCAATGTCAAGGTCATGGGTTCCATTCCCAAGGAATGCATGAACTGATTATATGTGTAGCTTGGATGCGATGTAAATCAAAAGCGTCTGTCAAATGCATAAACATAAATAAGAGGTTTATTTCCAAGACAAAAAAAAAAAAAAGCTTACCAACCCCAAACTGATTGTTCCATCGGTTGCGGTATATATTTCAGCCTCTTTTGCTTTTCAATTATTTTTTTTATGTCCAGTTTCTTAGTGAGAGAAGGGTACTCCTTTTCATCCACAACTTTCCTCTTATTTCCCTAGCATTTTCCTTTTATTTTCACTGCCATGGCTTTTTGTTTCTTTCATCAACATTCTTCAGGCTCATTGAGCACTTTGATGTGCTGTGTGGCTTGTGAGAAGCTTGTTCTCCGCTCTATTAGTTGACAGTTTTGAGACTTTTCCAGTGGTTCTTTCAGTGTTCCCAAATCTCAAGGGACTCAGACAGAAATCTGACCTGATGGCAGACATAATGAGCTCAGTTCCCATCTAAAAACAACACAAAATATACCAATAACCGCAAATTTGCTCATTCCACACTGTGATGTGCATGACAGTTAGTTTAAGGGGAAATGTTTCTTACAGTGCACTGCTATTGTATTGGATGTATTGTATTGTCCCACTTAATATTAAGTGAATTGGTTATCAAAATACTAAAGAGATTATAATGTTTCTATCTCTTTTCTTCAGCTCCTCGGACAAACTTTGCAGCAGAGAATGGTGAGTGACTTTTTCAGTGTTCACTATACAAAAAAATGGTGTAAAGGTTTTTGTTTTAAAATAAAAACATGCCCTGCTTTTGGATTTAACAAAGTCAGGGATTAGTATTGGAGGAGGAAATAAATTAAACGTTGTAGTTAAGTTTTATAATAGTCAATGCATTATTATTATATACACAAGATTGTGGAACCTAGCCATCCTTGAGTCAAAATGCTGGATGCTCATATCTTATTGGCAAGATATAAACTTCTCATAATGTTTTGGCAAGGCTTTTAACCCCGGGGGGAATGTATATATTGTAGATTTGCTTTGGAAAAAAGTGTCTGCATAAAATAACCGATAAATATTTGCAGTGTAGACAACACAGATTCTGGCCTGGTTACTAGCGCCCTCTACTGTGCACTAATGGACAAGGCAGTCAAAATCCTATACTGAGATTATTTTACACATTCATGTTTATTGTTTGTTGTTTTTGAAGACTACATAGCCAAGTCAGCCTCTTTGCCAGGGTATGGCAGGAATGGATTGCACAGGGTAAGTTGACATTTTGTAACTATAACAAATGCCTTTTGTTTTTTTAACATTATATCTGTATTAATGTTCAGTAACTGGATGGACAGATATCTTAAACCCTTAGCCACTGTTTGTTTGCCTGTTTGTTTTCCAGCCACAAAGCGCAGACTATTATCAGTATGACAGTGGCAGTGAAGTCAACTGGGGAATCAGAGGTAAGTTATGGAGTTTTTTTAATGATGATTTTGCTGGCATATTTCGGAGTATAATTATTATATGACTTTAAAAGTTTATTTTTCTTTCTTTCCCAACAGAATACAAGGTAAGAAAGATGGTTTAACATAACCAGAGGATTAAAGAGGGCCCTGAGAGACACTAAAGACACCTCTGAAAGTGAGAGGAAAGTCTGTTGTAAGTGAGAGGAAAAGGAGGTCCACCAATGCACTCTGCTCTGAAACATTAGCCCACTGTCGACTCCAGAGGAAAGTCAGTCTAATGAACCCTTATGGGTCAAAGCAACGTCCTGCTGGTCAAAGTATGTGGAAACTAGAGGATGGAGAAATTAGTGCTTCCAGGTCATAAGGCCACTGTATAATTCCCCAGCTGGCTCTTAGTGACTTGGAGACTGCAGGGGCCATGGAGAGGGCACGGGTTTGTCTGACCCCTTTGCTCTTGGTTGGTCAGGAACTATATTGTTCTGCTTGGTGCCACTTCCTGTCTCGGTTACAGCTACTGTGCCAGAGGCCCTGTGATTTCCTTTCACTGTTGTAAGTGAGAGGAAAAGGAGGTCCACCAATGCAGTCTGCTCTGAGAACAATGCTTAGTTAGCTTTCCATTACCAATCTATGAGATAATCTTAGAATATTAGCTGATTCTTTAAAGTTCATAATAAATTGCATTGCTAACTTTCGTTACAGATCTACCCATACGAAGCACTTCTTGTGACCACTAGGGGGCGGAACAGGTTGCCAAAGGATGTAGACCGGGCCAGATTGGAGGTAAACTAAAACAGTTTATTTGTAATAACTTTATTTGTAATATTAATTTATAAACTATATATTTTATGAATACACTACTGTTCAAAGTTTGGCGTCAGTAAGAAATTAAGGAGACATTAAAAGAACATGCCACTTTTTTTGAAAATAGGCTCATTTTCCAACTCCCCTAGAGTTAAACAGTTGAGTTTTACCGTTTTCGATTCCATTCAGACGATGTCCAGGTCTGGCGGTAGCACTTTTAGCATAGCTTAGCATAGATCATTGAATCTGATTAGACCGTTAGCATCTCGCTCAAAAAAATGACCAAAGAGTTTCAATATTTTTCCTATTTAAAACTTGACTCTTCTGTAGTTGTATCGTGTACTTTTCATTTCCCATCGGTCTTAGCACACGATGTAACTGTGTGTGAAAGTTTAACAATATATAATGATTGCTTCAAAATTTAATACATGGACGACTAGAAGGACATAGGGAGTGATGAGTTTCCTTTTCATTTTAGCGGCATCTTTCCCCTGAGGAGTTCTATCAAGTTTTTGGGATGACGATGGTAGAGTTTGACCGTCTGGCACTGTGGAAAAGGAATGAGATGAAGAAACAAGCCCGGCTGTTCTAGCGTTCCTGTCCCACACACACACACACACACACACACACACACACACACAGAGAGACCTGAATACCTGTTCCAGTCTAACTAAACAAACACATCCTGTGTCTCAGACATAATAGTCATGCCTGGACTGTACCTACAAATTGTGCAACTGTCCTTTGTGACAGAGGTATATAAATGATCAGACAGGCTAGGATACCTGACAAAGAAAGAAAAATGAACAGAATGGTGGGAACATTTTGGTTTTTACTTGCGTGTAAAGTGGTTCTCATTTTCTTTCTGAATGACAAAAATAAGGAATCAGGAATTATAAGGATTTAGAATTTTGCCTTATGTTCTCTATTAATTTAAGCACCAGCAAAGTGAGTGAAAAGAATGTAAATATGATTAATACAACTATATTGAGAGTGGATGAATCGTCTGACATCATCCATTAAGTACATTATTAGGTAATATTTAATTGTAAAGGTTATAAAATAATATTTTTCAGTTCTTTTATTTGACTATCATACTACATAAGCTTAGTTGGGCTGAAATAAGCTATGATTTGCTTGACAATGAATACCAAAGTCTGACTGTTATTTGTGAAGTTAGCAGATGAAATTGAGCACTACGGTGCTGTACTTTGTTCAGGTCATTTCCAAGGGGTAACAAATACTGAATGTACACTTTTCTCACAAGAAGACTTTAGGATTATTTGATTAATTATGATGAAACATGCATTGTATATTGTGATGGTAGAAAAAAATATGGCTTGTGTTTGATACAGATGATAAAGACAAAACATACTGTAGTAGGAAAGAATTATGGTGCAATGTTTTTCTCTTTTCACTTTCTCCCCAGGTTTTTGCTCTTTAAAAAAAAAGAAGAGATCTGTTGTTTAGGTTAGGGCAGTTTACTTTCATTACTCCTGCTAGGATGGATCAGGAAATGCTGTGATACATAAGTGGGTTTATTATATTTTTGAGTCATGTCAGGGAGAATATGTCACCTAATTTGATGATAAAATGAATGCAGAGGGAGTAAACATAGATTGTATGGCCAATGAAAGGAATAACATGTTCACACTCGTGTTGTTTGATGGAAATATACATTACCACACCATTGAAGCAAGTGACAAATAACAAACTGTAACCTTGATTAGGACCTAACAGTGACCATTGGGTCTTAAATGCCAAGGGATACTGACAGTAGTTTTGTACCTCACTGACAAACAGGTGAAACCATCATGTTTTCTGCCTTTGTGTGTAGTGTTTACAACCTGTTTGCCCAATAGATTGTTATGAAGTGTTCTATTAATTTCAAAGTGAAGGAAGAGAGCTAGAGTATAACCATATTTTTGATTCTCTTTTTTAATCACTACTGCTACCTTGCTAACTTTATTTATCTGTCAGTTTCAACAGACTATGTACATCTTATATTGCAATAAAAGTTTGTTTTCTTGTGTAAAACTGGTGTTCTTTTTGTGATGGGTGGCAACAGTAGCAAAGAGGGCAGCACTAGGACCCAGCAGGATAATGGAGGGAAGTCGGTCTCTGTTACTTCATTGAGAATCTTTCAATGCAGTGTCTGTCATTTAAGTAGCATACATAACATCGATGGGTGCACGGGCTGCAGTGCGTTTCCAACACGTCAAGGAGTTCTGTTTGATTATTCTGATATGGAAATAAACAACAAACGTGAGTAAAATGACAGCATTGTTCAATAATAATACAAAAATTATTGCATAAAAGTTTGTTTACCTAAACTAACCCAGCCCACTAGACTAGTTTAATAAAGTTTACGCCATGGACAGCCTCTGTTGTTGCACACAGACCATTATCAATGTTTTAACAGCGCAAATAAACCATCTAACATTTGTTATTGAATGTGCAAGCACAAAAAGCATCCCTGTTTCCATAGCGTTTGAGACATGAACGAATCGTTCTTTTGAGTCGGATCTTTTTGATGAATCGCGGTGGTCGAGTCAGCAGTTCAGTGACTATATTTTTCAATCGGATTTGTACAGTTCGTGATAGTCGGGGATCTAAAAAATAAAGCTATTTTGAGTGAACCGAGAATTCTACTTATGTGCGAAAAAATAAGTTAGCCTACAAAATACTAGCTACTTTGTATCCTATGACATATATGGGTTATGACAATTGGGTTGAATGACTATGTTTTTTAAATAAACAGCAAATGTTCCTACATGTTACGATAACGTCTTGGTATAAAGGCTGAATCTGTTTTTGAACCGATTCGTTGAAACGAATTGGACAAAAGAACCGATTCGCCCATCCCCTACAATCTTATACCTAAAGATATCTGTAGCCTACATCATCAAACTCTGGCTTTGAGCAGCTGTTGTATCTCTCATAATGTTTCTCATCATTTATGTTCCACAAGAATCTACTGTTTTCAACTTAATGTTGATCTATTTCATACAGACCCTCAACTTCAAACGTTCAGTAGAAAATACACCTGGAACATAAGCCTTCAGTTGGTGGCATAGTGATTCAGAGGCTTGTAGCAAGGTTTAGTTTTCAATTTCTCTTGGAGCAGAGCTCTCAGATCTTTACTCTTGCCTCTTTGTTTATAATAAGTGAAGTCTCTTTATAAGGAGCTGTGTTCTAACAGGACCCCTATTGTGAGGCGGTAGTTTTTTTCTCTTGATCTCCTGAAAGTCCTACTGTTTTGATAGTTGCTGTTTTGGCATGGTGCAAGAATATGAGAAATGTTTTTTGCTTGTGGCGTTGGCTCTTGTATTGTTTCCCTCCTCACTGACACAATGAGATGAATCCTGCTGGCTCTCTCAAAACAAACCGGCTGCGTCTGGTCAGGCAGTGGTCCGGAGACACAGATTGCTGTACATGTTTTTTTGTACAGTTCCACCCCAAAATGCTGCTCCCTGCAAAGTTAAATCCAAGTCATCCGCCTAGAAAAGACTGAGTTTACACAACATATCGGAGATAAAAGGAAAGATTAGTAGGTCGCATGTTCGAATCACAGCCTTGTTAATGAATCCAAAAAAGGTAAAACACAATTGCGAAAGATATCATGAGTTATTTTTTGAGAAGTAGAGTTAATAACACAAACTGTAGGTGACGCTAAGAGCAAATGCATTTATTTGATCCTTTTGCATGCCACTGTCTTTGGTTTCCATTCTCAACATGCACATTCACTTCCCCATAAAGGGAAAAACTCTCTTAAATCATGACACATTTCCTTAGCCATCTGGGATTGTGTATAGGATCATAAAACGCACAACTTTACACACTTAAAAACAGGGACAACTACCAGGTAAACACATGCTAGTAATTACAGGGCAGGAGCAGAGCACCTCAGTTTGCGCTCAAACAACTCTTCTCTACCACTTTCTCCTGAGATATTGAGTCCATCACCTAAACCAGCAGTATTTCTTTTTTCCACCTTCTTAGGTTAGGTTTCCACAGGTGTATTTCAGAACCACCTGCCTCATTTGTTTGCAGAAAATGCGAAGGCCGTGTCATCGGTTACTGTTACTGTTTACAAGATACAGTGAAGTTCTTCCTCGTTCCCTGCCAGATTCCTGATCTATCAGAATGTGAGTGTTTACACAAACCCAAGGGATGGAGGAAAGAAAAAAAAATACATCCAGCAGGCATCCCCTTCGGAACAAGCATGTTGTTTCTGTCACTATTTTTACCCATGTTGCTGAATGTCTCCTCGGTGTGTGGGAATGTTAAGACCATTATGTTGTTGTTATGAGGTTCATTTGGACATATTAATTTGGTTTTAAATGGATAGTTCAGCCAGTAAAATAACAATTATGTCCTCATTTATTCACCCTTATGTCGATACGTACCTGTATTGACTCACTTTCGTCTGTAGAACACAATATTTCCTTGTCTATACAATGTGGGTCCAACTTTTTGGTCCCTACTGACTCTCAATGTATGAACAAAAACAGTCAAAACATTCTACAAAAATATCCTCATTTCTGATCAGCAGAAGAAAGAAAGTTATAGAGGTTGAGGGCGAACTATCCTTTTTAGGCCACTTTAATTTGAGATTAAGATAAAGATGTTTCTGTGACTTTTTGAAAACTCCCAGTTTTCACATTTTATTGATGTGGTCAGTTGGGTTCACTTATTAGATTGTTGGCATTTTTAACTGGTTAAATCATTTGCTCTAATGTGAATCATTAAACTTTGGATGGTTCTGAGAGTAGACTGTGTGTGAACAGAGAATAAGATGCTTCAAGCCAGAGAATCAGGTAGGCGTGAAGGGGACTCTACCTCTCCCCATTGACTCTTTGAGTATGTGGGATTGTCTCTTCATGTAAGACGCTGCACTGAATCATGATTATTGTTTCCTTCAGACTGTGAGCATGTGGAAGAGCTTAGGAGTGTCAAGAACAAAGATCATTTGTCTTGTAAATCTTATAATGAAACATGAATTTGCACTACCGAGTTCTTGAGATCAGCAAAATGAATAGCAACAGTGTTTTCTTGTTCATGCAGAATCTGCAAGCCTGGTCTGGCCTTGATTGTTGTATGTCACGGTTGCAAGTCGGTACAAAGCAACCTGTTCCCTCTGGCTTATGGGAATTCCGCTTTTGTATAAATACATGGATATGGGTAAGCAGGATTTAGTGCAATAATGTGATCGTCTGTCAGCCGTCATCTTCAACTTGAGCCCTGACAGGGGAAATGCACAGCATGCATGCTTTTGTGATTACAGAGTTTACTTGGCTTAGAAACATCTTTGTTTGCTCTGACCGTTTTACGTCTCGGACCACCCATTCAATCTTTCCAATGACAACTCAACCTGGACTGGACTGAAATGGACTAGACAATGCACACCCACCAGACTCACATGCATCATAACGAAAGCGTTTAACAAGTTCTGCGTCAGTATTTAAGGTTTTTAACAAGTCTCCGGTGAATCATAGTGCAGGTTGCGCTAACTGATTCTCATGGTGAACTTGTGAACTGTTTGACAGCACTAGGAAACTTTTTTCACACCACATGCTATGGTCTCATCTGGCAATGAAGTGAGATTTCAGTAAGTGTTGTGTGGCATAGTAGTGGTTGTAAAGGTTGTGGGTTTGAACTCTCTTTGGCACACAATCGTGCCTTTGAGCAATGTAGATAACCTCAGGTTGTTCAAGGTGGTCTGTCTATGTTATGAGTGTACTACAAGTCGCTTTGGATTAAAGCTAAGTACTCAGTATGCTGTGGAAGTTGGCAATGCACTTTTAAGTTTTCTGCCCATACTGTATTTGTATATGTGCACATACAGGTGCAGATGGTGTTGGCGTGACAAGCTTGATTTATCTACCTAGTTCAGAGAGAATGACTATTAATCAAAGCAGAGTAACATAGTAGCGATCTACAAAACCTGATTTGTAGCTTGTGGATCTGAAGCTAAATCTTGCTGACTGTGTTACAGTAAATTAATCGTTTTTTTATGGATTTGCTTTTTGCTTACTTAGAAATTTGCATTGATACAAATTAGGGCTGTTCTAAAACTAAGTGAGCTGCCTTCCTGTCTACTGCCTAGTGCCTACATTTCATAAGTGACTTATGAATGGTCTAAATAGGCAACAATCTACTCAAATAGCGCCACTTATCTAAAGCACATGGAGACTTGCCACGCAATTGAATTTAATAGTTGTTAGAGTTGTGAACTTGTGCTGATTAATATTTATGTGGAAATTGATACATTTTTTTAATGATTTTTTGATTAATATAAACTTCACAAGATTTATTTGAAATAGATTTTTTAACAATGTCTTTCCTGTCACTTTTGATCAATGTAATATGTCCTTGTTGTATAAAAGTAATAATTTATTTAAACAAAAAAATCTTACTGACCCCAAACCTTTGAACAGTACTGTAAACTAGAATGTACATTACCTGAAGAAAAATGTGAGTGGTGCTTGCAATGGGAAAACTTGGCACTCTGTTGCTAGAGTGTTTCTGTGGTTTCTAGGATGTTTTGAGTGGTTGCTAGGGAGTTGCTAGGCAGTTACTAGGGTGTTCTGGCCTATTGCTAGGTGGTTGCTACGGTGTTATGGTTGGTTGCTATGGCATTTCTAGGTGGTTGCTAGGGTGTTCTGGGTGGTTGCTATTAGGGCTGAACGATATATCGTTATCGTATCTATATCTAGATATGAACTTTCAAGATATTACTATCGAAAAAAGCAATGATATAGATATAGATTATAACGATATAGATTTCCCCTCTCCGCTCGCCCTGCATACAACTCTGGCAGTCACAACAAACATCAGTTTTACGAGTGCCCTTGAATGCCCCGCTAAAGCCAGCGCGCTCGCACTACAGGGACTTGAGAGGGGGGCGGCGTTTCCATGGTGACACGTCATTGCTTGTCACGTGACACACCGCAGCAGCAACAGCGCTGAATGAATGATGATCTGCTTTTGTCATTTTTTCCTTTTTTATTCAGAATATTCACAAATGTGTTAGCTATGGCATGAAATATCTGATATTTTGATTGTCAAACACATGCAAGTGGAAGTATATTGTTGTTTAAACACCTTTATAACGATCGCGTTAGTTGAGCTGTATGCACGATGGGCGCCGCCGTGTATGCTGCCTTCACGTGCTCTCGGAATTATCGTAAATATGAGTTTCCTAGGTAAACATTGCACATGAACGCCCTCACATTTTGAAACTTGAATGCAATGCGCTCGTAATCACGATTTTAGAAGTCGGAATCATCAAATTTCCGATAGCACGTGAAGGCAGCATTAGTTTGTGCCGCAGACGCAGTTCAGAGAATCGGATCTGTTGGATTTACAACCTCTATGTTTACAACACGTGAATTCATCCACTTCTCCCGAAATACTTAAAAGTAAGTGGCTGGTGAACTGGGAATAGAATAGAGTAAACATTGAAGTTACTTACAATGTGTATATGATATGAATAAAACGTGTCGAATTATAATGGAAATGATTATTATTACCTCTTCCATAGACATCAGTGTGTATTTTACAAACTCTAAATGTATTGTTTTTTAGTACTTATGTGAATTTATATGTTTGAAACCTAAAATAAACAGTATGTGGTTGAAAACACTGAAAAGTTGTGATATATGACAGCTCTGAGCGCGCCTGTCTCTGTTGATCATCCGCTCCAGGGACCAGCCTAGACTGATTACACCTGATTAAAAACAATACATTTTCTGACACAAATTTTTGAAATGTAGGCTTAAATCAAACACATTTTAATTCAGATTCTGGTTTTCACTGAACACATAGTCATATCGTATTGTATCGATATCGAGATATCTGGCATGAAAATCGAGATATGAAATTTTGTCCATAATATCGTTCAGCCCTAGTTGCTATGGTGTTGCTAGGCTTTTGTTAATTGTCACAGGTCATTACTATGGAGTTTTTATAGAGTTCTTAGCATGTTCTTAGCCTGATTTAGCACTAATCTCTATAAGCATGTAGCTATTCACTGCTAGCATGTGTAGCATGTTGGAAGTCCTGTTTGCTAGCATGAGTCAAAAGAGATATAGGTCTTGCTGAAATATTGCTAGGGTGCTCTAATGGTTGCTAGGGCGTGGCTAGACAGATAGCAGGTTAAAGTAACTCCGTGTCTACAACCGACGCGGTGCGACACGACAAAAGACAATAGAACCCATTATAATCAGTGATGTTGTGTACACTGGATATGGTGTGACACAATGCGACAAATCCCAGACAGTAAACTGATGCCTCGTTCTATTTATAACGTACTGACACGAAGGACAAATGCTTTGCAATGGATGCTTTGTCGCATCCAGTGTAGACAGCTTTTAGCTGTTGCAGCACGGCGCAATGCGACGCGTCAACAGTCGCGTCCAGTGTAGACACTGTGTAATAGACTGGATGTCTGCCCAAATCAAAGAGCTAAACTTGCGTGTCTCTATGACCTTCTAATTAATTTATATTCCTCTCATCTATTTTTCAATGCAAGTCTATGGGGGAGTTGCTAGGGTGTGGCTATGAAGATTTTAGGTCCATTACTTATTGACTGCTTAATGAGTCAAATGAGTGTGTGTGTGTGTGTGTGTGTGTGTGTGTGTGTGTGTGTGTGTGTGTGTGTGTGTGTGTGTGTGTGTGTGTGTGAGTGAAAATGGCAGTTTCAAATTCAAAATTCTGAACATTCCGCCAATATAAGTCAATGGAATTTGTTGGCTCGCTTTTCGTCTGCTGTGCGGACATTGTAAGTCTGATAATTTATAAAAGATAGAGCACACCTCTCCTCAATGAGCTCGTCCATTTCACACCTTATTAATGGGACTATGACAAAAACGGTGCGGGACTAGTTATGCGTTAAAAAAATTGTGGAAGAAGAATATGTATGACGAACGCACAGTAACAATAGTGATGCTTTGCCGGATACTAGATACTTGTATTATTGGTCTAGTTGTGCTTATTTCTCATTTCTACAAATTGAGATTAGCATCATTTGAAATTGTCTTCGAGTCAGAACAAGGGTGTGCATTTAATAAACAACTGTATATTAAAACGCTGCCTCTGCAGCTCACTGGATTTTGAAGCAGAGCAATGGTGTCAGTGCTCCACCCAAGCCTCTCAGCTCTGTCTGCCTGTTGACAGATAGGGAGAGGTGAGAGGTCAGGGTTTTGCCCTGACTCTTGGAAGTCCTCCCTTTTTCTCTGATATTTTGTGCATACCCAGACACACACGCGCACACACATTCACTCCAATTAATATATCCTCCATGAAGATTAGACAATGCAGCCAGTCTTTCAGTGGCCACAATAGTTCAGATGCCTGCACAGTCTTAATAGTGTCAGCGAAACACTACATCTTTTTACTGTGGAAAAAAATGAGGGCTGAAATAAGGCATAGCTGCAGAGTGAAATCATGGGGGCTTTTGGGGCGATAAGCAATATGAATTAGGCTGGCAGGCCTGAAGGCATTCTTTGTATTGGAGATGGGCTGACTCACCCTCTTCGTGCCATATGGTGAGGGTTTGGTGTCCGGGCTTTTTCTTGAGAGCTGACCTTCACAACCAGGCTGTATTAAAGTCAGCGGCTCTCCTTTCCACATCCTATCCACTCCTGACCCCTGCAGCTCACCCCGCGGTGCTTTTCTGTACTAGTGTGAGTTCCACCACCTGCCTAACTCATTTACTCGCTTCTTCCACTCACTGTTTGTGCCAGGTCTCCATGGCTCAGATGACCTCAGATGGGCTATTGGGGGATTTCCCTCTGCTCTTTTTCTCCGGCTGATATTAAACAGAGGCACAGACGTTAATAAAAAGAGATTAGACACTCTGACCACAATTGTGACCAGATTTCAAACCTCAAGTTGCTGCTACTTTGTTGGCGACAATGTAAGAGGACTTCATGCGGAAACAGATGCTGAGGCCTCAGGATTATTATCTTGACTCTCCTTTTCCATCATGACCCTATAGACACCTCATCTGCTCCTGTTTCGGGCCCGCTTACTCTCAAACCAGATAGTAGATAGTGGTGAGTGATTTGATATCAGTACTGCATTCACTCAGTAGAGCATGCAGTGCAGAATCAGAGAGCACAGTTTTAAAGGGGAAATCTGTGGAGAATTTTTCACCTCAAACTTTTAATACATAATTTTATATAATGTTTTACTGCAGAATTACTGTCCCGTTTTTAATTAGTTTTTTCAACATATTTCTCTGTTCAGTTCATGTCTTAGTGTTCTTTGTTAATAGACATTTCCGGGTTTCTCAGAGCGGAAGTCGTCATAGTTGGGTTAACTATTGTAGTTGTGAATGAGAGAATACATAAAATGTTTTTTTTGTGTACCCATTTGCTCAAATAGCAAGAGAAAAACTCCTCAATAGTGATTTTACAACTTTCAAAAGGAGGGAAAAAATCGAGTGAGATTGATAACGGCAGTCAAAAGAGAGAAATATGTACATTTTTACCATCAATCCCATAGATTGTGTGGCTGTAGAAACACTCTCACAGCAGCGGTAACTTTTTTTTTTTTGATGCAAAAGTAATAAAATACAAGGTATTACAGTTATAAATGTACATACATTAAAAAAAAAAGAAAATTCAACAAACTTTTTCAAAAATTTACGATATTGATGACCGTTAAAACTTGTCATCACAGTCTGTGAAAAGGGTCTATCATCTAGGTTTATTATTTCTCCTCCGTCCCCTGCTTGTTTGTTTCCTTGGTTACAAATATAATTAGTGTCTTTAGTTCAGGTGTGTCTTGTTAATTAGTCTCGTTTGCTATGTATATAAGCCCTTAGTTTCAGTCTGTTTTTTGTTTTGCTTTGATGTTGTTTAGTGCGTGTATGTAGTGTGGTTGAGTTGAGTGTTCAGTTTTCGCCAAGTTGTCTCCAAGTTTGAGTCTACAATTAAAAGACTGTTTTGCGCTTCACTACTGCCACACCTACCGTGACAATTACATGTATTAAATATAATATTTTATACGGTAACACTTTATTTTAGTGTCCTTGTTACATATATTACATGTTCTTGCCATAGTAAGTACAGTGAATTATGCATAATTACAGCTAACCCTCAACCAAACCTTAATCCTACACTAACCCTATAGTAAGTACATGTTGTCAATTAATATTACTCAGTACTTAAATATATAATTACACTGTAACAATGACGCATTAAAATAAAGTGTAACCTTTATAACTTAATAAGTAAACTTATATCATTGCTAAATCTACTACTTTTTTAAATTTATTTTAATGATCAACCACATTATTATATTAACAGTTATCCCCCCCCCCCACATATAATAATGTGGTTGATCATTTTAATTTGCTCAAGCTTTAGATCAATGGTTCTCAATTTTTTTGGCTCGTCCATTGTCCAACACGATACTCAAATGACTATATTAAAGAACATGCAGCTTTTGAAAAACAAAGACAATAGTTGGTCGGGGGGAAAGAAATAATTTTTTTTTTTTTTTGGACATTTATAATTTACATACAATTTTGATTATTTTTAATATATCAATAATCATATATTAATTTAAATAATTTTAAGCCACCCTGTGGTCCCCTAGTGTGACCCGGTTGAAAACCCACTGCTTTAGTTGCCCCTTAATTTTTTTTATAAATAGTCTGAGTGAAATAGTGAGTGAGATTTGGAGTATATGAAACACTTTTGCTTCAGTAAAACAAGGACAGTACACATCCTATTTTCCATGATATATGGCCTTATGTGTACCTCTCATGCTTACACAGTACAAAACATACACAAATAGAGGCCTGGCACTGAGGACCCCCAGGCAAAGAGGTTTATAAAGAGGAGCGAAGGGGAGTGTTAACATAAAAGCTTCCTGCTCCCCACCGAGCCAAAACCTTGCCTTCAAAGCTAGTTAATGCTTAAACAGGTGAGTGGGAGTTTCAGGGTCCATAACTCTGCGGCTGTGTGTAGATACAAGAAGCACTGTGACCTGAGGGAGGGCCCGGCCTAATGGCCAACTCCCCCCTGCTTCCTTCAAGCAGCAGCCAAACCCCATCACTGGAGCAGGGGTCATTAACCACAGCGACTCCCCCTACAAAGCACTGCAGCATTAAAGATGGGCTCTCATGTTTTGCCTCTCTCTATTTATTTTACTTAGTGTCCTCAATGAGTGTTTTGAAGGCTCTGAAGTGTGCAAGATTGTTTTTCTTGAAACTATTTATCCAAGAACGTGCTTTAGTGTGAACTGGCCAGGGGGGTCTGGTGTTAATGTCACTGTATATGATATACAATAATTGCATTTTGACATAGCTGGTCTTTGAACGAAACAGAAGTGTTTATGTGTGAGCTAGGGCTGTGCAATTAATCGAATTTCGATTTCGATTTCGATTTTGCCTCCCAACGATCACCAAAATAGTACAATCGAGAAAAAACGATTATTTTGCCTTGCGTTCTGAATGAAACGCGCATGCGCTCAGCCGCCCCTCCCGAAGCCACAAACTTTCTCAGATCGGGAGTCTCGTGTGCATATCATCCGCTGGAATTTAAAAACTCGGCGCGAGTAAAGATGGCAGAAGGAGGGCAGTTACAGCAGCGTTTGGTGAGCAAAAAAGGCAAAACCAACTCCGTTGTCTGGGAACAGTTTGGCTTCGAGGAATCAGACGACGAGCAGAAACGTGCTAAGATTTTCTACATGGTAGTGGCTGCAACGCAAGGGAACATCACGAATTTGTTTAACCACTTGAAAATTAAACAGAGTTACCTATGACAATCTAATAAAGAAACAAAAACTGACGAGAGCAGGGGTGCCGTGTAAACGTCCTTTTTCCCCTCATATTTTTCAAATAATTCTCTCTTTGTAAACTTTGTTCAATGCATGCGAGTGCTGCCGTATGTTTGAATATGACCAGTCGTTTTCACCGTCATCACCCGTGTTTAGTGCCAGAAGACGTGAATGAGAAGCCGCGCGCAGTGAGAAAATGTATCTCTGTGCTCATCTGAGAGCGCGCACACGTCTCACAGCGCGCAAATATGCCTTAAGTGAACTTTATACAGTCGATAAAGACGACGCATATCCGATCCGGATTGAATAGCTTTTGTAAGTTTAATAGGATTCATCTTTAATTTATGCACTCAAATATGCAATGTTATTTTACATTTGAGACATTTCTGTACCTGAAAACTAAGGTTAGACGTACCTGAAAAGCATATCTAGCCGAACCATATTGTTGATCTTATTTATTTGTGATTATCATTTTTACATGAATACTTTTATACTTTGATTTGAATATATGTTATATTATTTATTTTAATAGTTCAAAAAGTACAACAAATGTTACAATTTCAATTGAATTGTTGAAAGGTGTATTTTTAATAAATACAACACATTCCCAAAGTCATGTGAAATAATCGTGTTACATAATCGTGATTTCAATATTGACCAAAATAATCGTGATTATGATTTTTTCCATAATCGAGCAGCCCTAGTGTGAGCTATCTAGCTAGAAAAATACATTAAGGGGGATACTGTTCAAAACAAGAGGTTGTGAGTAAAGGAATTCAGTTTCCTTCAAATGGATATCAGCTTTGTGTGTGTGTGTGTGTGTGTGTGTGTGTGTGTGTGTGTGTGTGTGTGTGTGTGTGTGTGTGTGTGTGTGTGTGTGTGTGTGTGTGTGTGTGTGTGTGTGCGCATGCTGCTTCATTTTATGATAACCTAAAGCATGTTCTCATCTATCATAAAGCAGCAGGAGTGACACGTAATTTCCCTTTTTCCACACAAATGTGCACAGGCTTTAAGACAGTATATGAGTCAGATCTCCTAGAGAATTATAGGCTAAGCTGTTCCACATGTTCACCTGCTACTTCTCTGCAGTCTCTCAGTGTGTGTGTGTGTGTGTGTTTGTCTGTGTGTGTGCAGTGGTAAGTAGCAGGATTTGTTATTCAGTTCTATGTTATCATATATTTCAGATATGGGTAGTTAAAGAGAGGGTCACACAAAAATGGAAATTCTGTCATTATTTCCTCACCCTCATATCATTCCAAACCTGTGTGACTTTTTTTTTTTGTGGAACATAAAAGATGATGTTAATTTTTTTTCATACATTGGAAGTCAGTGTACGGTGGCCCAGTAGTGCACAACACAACGCAATATAAAAAGCAAACATAAGTTCAAAACACAACGAAAACAAGCCACAGAGGGACCTGCCATGGGAGGTCGTCCAGCAGGTCGATCATGTCAGATGAGAACCAAACCCTGGTTGGCCACCGGGGTGCTACTAGGAGAAGGCTGACGCCCTCCCGGTGGGCAGAGCAATCGGGGGAATTACCCTTGCCTCGACAGGATGTCTGCTCCCTGGTTTTGGTCCCCGGGGATGTACATCGCCCTGAGGGACGACAGTTTCCACTGGGACCACAGGAGGACCTGGTGTGCCAGTCTGCATAGAGGGTGTGACTTCAGGCCCCCCTGATGATTCAGATACGATACTACAGACGTATTGTCGGATCGTATCAGGACATGGTGGCCGCGGAGGTCCGGGAAAAAGCTCCTCAGAGCTTTGTAGACTGCCAGCATCTCCAGGCAGTTGATGTGCCAGGAGGAATGCCAGGTCACCCACAGACCTCTGGCAAAGCGGCCTTCCATAACCGCGCCCCAGCCAGAGAGGGAGGCATCTGTTGAAACGGTTTTCCGGCAACAGGATGCTCCCAACACTGGCCCCTGGGACAGGAACCAAGGTTTCTTCCACTTGACGAGGGAACGAAGGCATCTGCGCGTTACCCTGATCATACGGAAAGGATTTCCCCTGGGGGAAAACCCCTTGGTCCTCAGCCACCACTGGAGGGATCTCATGTGGAGCAGGCCGAACGGTATTACATTGGATGCTGCTGCCATGAGACCCAGCTGTCTCTGGAACTGCTTCACAGTGAGGCTGCGGCCTAGCTTCACTCTGGAGACCATCGCCAGTATGGACTCGAAACGCGCGGGGGACAACTCTGCCCGCATCGTCGTCGAGTCCCATACGACGGGAACACAGCATCGATTCCCCGAGAGCTCCAGGGAGAAAACGACCTCAGTCGATCTACCCCGTGGGGGACAGCTCTCAGCGGTCCTGCCGCAGCTAGGTCCGCTTGGAAGCCTTCTTGGCCTGAATGACGTCCCTCAAGTCGCCCTTCGGCTGAGAAGGCTTCTTGCGAGAGCGCTGTCCCTTTTTGCCAAGCTCCCTCGGGAGGGGCGCAGGAGGCGACACTCTGCTTCTGCACCTCATGGTGCGAGGAGCTGGATGACGGTCCAGGCTGCCCACTTGAGGCAGCCTTCGCCGAGGAGCCAAAGCGGCGAGGGATGAACCGCTGGAAGGCAGCCGACTGCTTCTTCGCCTCCTGAAACCTCTCAACGACGGTATCCACCGCGCCGCCGAAGAGGCCTGAAGGTGAAATCGGGGCATCAAGGAGAAAGTGTTTCTCCTTCTCCCTGATCCCCGACAGGTTGAGCCAAAGGTGTCTCTCAATGCACACCAAACCAGCCATGGAGCGGCCGATGGCTCGGGCCGTCTCCTTGGTTATGCGGAGAGACAAGTCGGTCGCCTTCCGGAGTTCGGTGATATCCTCCGGGGAGGATCCCTCGCCCTCATCAAGCTCCTTGAGGAGGTCGGCTTGGTATGCCTGCAGTACCGCCATGGTGTGCAGGCAACCAGCAGCGCGACCCGCTGCTCTATAAGCCCTGCCGACCAACCTGGATGTATCGCGGCAAGGCTAAGTGGGCAGCGTCGGGGCCTTCAGCGATGCGGCGGCCCCAGTTGAGAGGTGGCTCGCGAGCGCCTCTTCAATCCGCGGCAGCGCCGCATAACCCGACTCAGCCGCCCCCAGCACATTGGCAAAATTCGAGCACTGGGGGAGTAAACGGGCTATTATTAGATTATTAGATAAACGGGCTGAGAAGGGTCTTTCCCATGACTTACACAACTCATTGTTAAAAATAATAAAAATAAATCATAAAAATAATCAATTCATGTAATAATTTAAAATCAATATGTCATTAACTCATCTTTAAATTGCACTTTTTTATTGTAAAGGTTAATGAATAAATTTACAGACGAAGAAAAGAAATTTAAAATGGTATATAAATTAATTTTTAAATGTATGTTTAATTGTCAATTTGAAAAGTGATAATAATAATAATAATAATTAAAGCTGCAAGCAGCGATGAAAGGGCCCTCGCACCCATGCCACCGGTGTCACCCGGTGGCTTTAGGAAAACAGAGCACGGTCACTCATTTGTATTTTGTATTTATGACTATAACTAAATTTTGGTGTGTAAGAGGTCTTCAGGCCAGGGCACCTATCAAACGTGAAGGGAAGAACGGAAGGCCCCGGCCCGGAGGCTGAACATGACGCCTGAAAAAGCATTAATTCAGCTTAGAAGGCGGCTGGATGTCCACGTGGGTTATCACCTCCACCAGCTCCTCCAAAGTGGGTGTGTGGAGTGGCGAAAGCTCCACATCACCGGCCTCGACACCCATAGCTTCTGACTCCTCGGAGTCAGATAGCCTGAGGATCGGATCCTCTGCCTCGCGGGAAGAAGCCTCGGCTTCCGCACGAGGCGGGAGGATATCTGAATCATCAGACGAGGATGAGGAAGATGCCTCTGCAGTCCTCAATCCCGTTGACAGATCCATCTGCAAGCCCCACAATCTACGACGCCGCGCTGCCTCAGCAGATGCAGGCCCAGATCCGCGAGGCCGGCTGGCCTCATTGAACATGGCCAGCCGCGAGCGCAGTACCCTCAGTGGCAGCCTTTCACAATCACCGCAGGCTGCTCCCTCGAGAGCCACAAAGCTGATGCGTGTCCGTGCCCGTAAAGAAACGCGGACACGGAGGCACACACTGCTTGAAATGTTCGCTCGCCATTATAACAAAGAAATGCTAGTGAAAACAACATTGGTAGACAAACAACACCAAATAAGACTCACAAACACAGAGTGCTAACGCTGAAGAGCAGAAAGCTATCTGTGTTGTGTGCCGATGTCACTTTGTATCTTCCGGGTATGCCGCCACATACTACGCTATGATGCAACCCCAATCAGGATTGGACTTATTTAATTCATTCTTCAGACGCGTTACGCTGGGGGCATTACCCCAAATGTGTCCCCAAAAAGTTCCCTCGAAGGGGAACAACCTATAATGCCTTTCATCAGTAAAGCCCCTGCCACACTCTTCCACATTTTTTTTATTTGACTGAATATGACAGAAACAGTTTAGTATGTGTTAACAAATGTCTGTGTGTGTGCGACTGTAACATTTGACAAGCACTGTAACTTTTTTTATAACAGGCTCTGTAATTCGTGGCATGCACCCAAATATGTACTTCCAACCATGGTGTCCCAACAGACCAGAGGCGTCTCATGCAAACATCAATATTCCAAGGTGTCCAAACAAATGAGGTTTTGTGTTTGTTATCTCTCATTGTGGGAATTCTAGTATGACATCATCAGTATATGTGTGCACGAACTCGCTCCCTTCCCCTGTGGAGCTTTGGACACTGATGATCCGAGTATGCCTGGAATTCTGAGGGAGATTTTTATTGCTGAATGTGGTTAGGAGAGGATTGCTGAGTTGTCACTCCATCTAGGCACCCTGATGTTAGTATCAATTCAGATAAGATTGTTCACTCCTTCACCTTTATGACTCACAGCGATGTCTAGATGTACTTTACATTCCAGTGACAGTCTGTCTGATGTTATGAATTCTTATGTTATGAACAGGAATGGATAGATTTCATGATTCAGATTTGAGACATCACAGTACATATCTACTCTGAGTCAATTTTCGTACACGCAAGGTGCCACATCAGAACGGTGGGGGCAAATAAAACATCCTGAAGCAGCGCAAACATCTGTTGCACCACAGGATATCCATATTTGATAACAGCTGGGTGATTTGTGTTGGAAGGGCCTCCCCTGCTATTGCCTTTGTGTCATCTTACAAGCTATATTAGAGAGGGAATGAAAGGCCTTCTCGTAATGCCCTCCAACATATGTTATTTATTATGGAACAATTGTAACTGTTGCAGTTTTGTTGTTGTATTCCTGCATCTACTGTATATGTTGGCGGATGTATTTACAACCAGATTTGTGTTTTCAGTGTGACAGTAAGGGCTCCACGTGAGTGTCTTTGGAAAGGTCAAAGGTCAGAGTGCTTCATCACTGTATTGTTGTCTCTTGTATCTCAGCCAGACAACCGTCTGCAGAGTTCAGGCAAACCTTGTCACTGGGTGTTAGCAATGATCTGATCTACTCTGACTCTGGTCATCAGTATAAAAGTGAAAGCCAAATAATCTTGTTTCTGATTGAAATCTTGTTTCTATCCCAAACAGAAATAAGATTATTTTTCTCACCCCACTGGCAGATAATTTAGCTTGTTTTAAACAAAAACTCACTTAATTTAGATTTGCTTTCCCCAGAAAACAAGAAAAAATATCTTATGTCATTTTACTTATCTAGTAAATGCATCTTGATTTAAGTATTTTTAGGTATTTGGACTGGAAACAAGAAAAAAATACTAAATAAGAAGAGCATTTTCTACAGTGCGCAGTAAGCTACCATAGCACTCAAATTATAACACATTATTACAAGCTTACCATTGTGAATCGGGATAAGGTAATGAGATACTGTTTTGAACTCTGGCTGGTTATGTACTTGCTCAAATTTATTTTGGATAATTTTTAACCAAAAAAGTTACAGACTGCAGCTTTAACAAGAGTAACATGCAAAAAACAAATTTTTATAGGGTATAAATAGGCTACTCTAAATGTACAATTATTCTTATATAGTATAACTGACCGAAAGCTTCAGTGATAATAAAAGGAGAACTCTTTACTTATTTTCTGTGTGATTTGTGGACTGAAAAGCTTTCTGTACAACGCTGTTTGATTTGATATTTGTGTTTTTTAACATAATTCTGCTCTGAATTCATCCCACTAGATCTCGCTGCGAAGTTATTCATTTTGTGTCGAATTCAAACGCTTTCTCACTGGATCTCCCAGCACTGTGTAGTAGATCGAGATCGGCACTCAACCTGTTCTAAACCCGCGCTGCACTGTCTATTATTGGTCCGAGCTGATAAACGGTCCGCGCTGCGCAGGACCGAATGCAATGATTGGATTAATATTTTTTGGCCTTGAGAATTCCACGTAAGATATTTGTAAAAAAAAATTTATAAATAAATAAATAAATATATATATATATATATTTAGACCACTTCTATTATTGATTGCTATCAGAATATGAAGAGTTTCAACCAGAATAATAAAAAGTGTAAATAAAAAAAATTGCCTATACCCTACCTTTTAAAGGTTGTTTAATAAAAACTCCAGTCTTCAGTGTCACACACTCTCAGAAAAAAAAGGTAGCCTACATTGGCGGTACAGTTTTGTTTCTTGGGGAACAAAACGTTTAACTGTACCTTTAACGGTACTCAATTGGTCCTTAGGGTACAATTATACCATTGTTTTCCTCTACTTAGAGGTACAAAAATATACACTTAAGGGTACCACCCCAGTGATGGCCACTTGTACCTTCAAAGGTACAATTTTCTTATTTCTTTTTTTTTCTTTTTTTTAAGAGTGCATGATCATTTTAGAAATCTGTATGTGGTTTCAGTCATCAGAATGATATATTGTGACCTTCGTGTTTATACCTTCATTTAGCACTGACCAATTAATACCGGGTGGAAACAGGGTCATAGTAGTATTGATGCTTGCCTTTGCAAAAATGTAAATGCTGAGAAGGATCATTAGTACAGACAGCTGAATCAACAGAACTATAATGAACACACTTGAGTATAATAATTGTGGTTTGAATGTATCATCTGATAACTTAAATCACAGATGAATGGTTACTCTTGTTTCAGCCGTCTTTTATCTCTAGTGCCAGGCTGTCTAGCAACAGGTCTGCAAAGTTTAACTAGACAAACCTTCAGCATCTCATCTGTCTCGCAAGACGTAACATGCCCTCAGGAACCGTCAACTGGGAAATGGACAGAAAAGTGTCCGCTTTCAGTGCAGAGGAGATAGAACTGCTGATACGGCCTGCTTATCTCTGTGTTTTTTTTTAAGAAGGCGCATGTGTGTTTGAGTGGGTTTTGTGCTATTCAGCGTGTCAGATCCTGCCGAGTGGTCTTAGGTTTTGCCCGTGGCTTTGAGTAACGTCACTGTGAACATGTGCTGATGTGTGTCTGTGCATGTCAGCACCCGACTCCTCTCTGGATGGGTGAACACAATGAAGAGAACTAGACTCCCATCTCTTCACTTGAGCACACTGGCAGAATGGCTCTTTTGTGTGTAACTACAGTCTCTACAGGCACTGTAACATAGGGAGTAGAAACACTCTGTTCACTTAGAAGAGACTGCAGGCAGACAGAGCAGATCAACCGATACAAATCAGTGTCTCTTAAGGATCAAAAGGCAGGTTTTTTATGTTACAATACTTTTGTCTATCCCAGTTTAACTTGCTTTAAAAATCATAAAAATAATCAATTCATGTAATAATTTAAAATCAATATGTCATTAACTCATCTTTAAATTGCACTTTTTATTGTAAAGGTTAATGAATAAATAAACAGACGAAGAAAAGAAATTTAAAATGGTATATAAATTAATTTTTAAATGTATGTTTAATTGTCAATTTGAAATGTGATAATAATAATAATAATAATTAAAGCTGCAAGCAGCGATGAAAGGGCCCTCGCACCCATGCCACCGGTGTCACCCGGTGGCTTTAGGAAAACAGAGCACGGTCACTCATTTGTATTTTGTATTTATGACTATAACTAAATTTTGGTGTGTAAGAGGTCTTCAGGCCAGGGCACCTATCAAACGTGAAGTTTGAGGTAGATTGGACATTTTATGCATGAATTACAACAACTTCCTGTTTCATGATGATAATAGCATGCTTTAGCACTCTGCTAAGTGTTTCTAGCATGTTTTAGAATGTTTCTAGCATGTTTAGTACTCAATTGCATATTTTAGTATGTTGCTTGTAGTGCATCAGAGTGTTAAACACGTAACTTCCTGATGGACATTGTATGCCTGAGTTACAACAACTTCCTGCTTCGTGGCTTTAATTGCATATATTTGCACTTAGCCAAGTGTTGCATGATTTAACGTGTTTCTAGCATGTTTGGTACTTCATGGCATATTTAAATGTGTTTCAGGGAGTGAATTACAGTGTAAAGCATGAGATTTCCTATTGCCAGCAGGTGGCGCTATGACTAACTGATATTGGCATATAGATGTCTTCAGGCCAGAATTCAGGCCAGTAAAGTTTGGGGCAGGTCGAACATTGTATGCCTGATTTACAACAGCTTCCTCTTTCATGGCTAAACATCGAAATTTGCGAGGCCGCCAAGGACATGCTCCTCAGCGAAAACTCAAGATCTTTGCAATTTAACATCACAAAGGCCTTTAGATTCGACTGTACAAATATGATGTTGATCTGAATAAATCTCTAGGAGGAATTCGTTAAAGTACAACGTCAGGGAATGGCAAAAACTGCAAAAATTGTGCAGAGAAAATTCAAAATATCTCACTTTATTTTGGGTTTCAGATTTTGCTCCAAGGAGTTTTTTCTAGGTATTGGGCTGTTGCATGTGTCTACCTAATTTCATACTTGTACGTGAAACATATAGCGTGAACAGCGATTCATTTAAATTTTGTAGGTGGCGCTATCGAGCCATTTGCCACACTTAATTTTGAAACCCATATCACATGTACATTTTCACCACTTCTGACGCGTGTGCAAAGTTTCATGAGTTTTCCAATATGTTTAGGCCCTCGAAAAATGCGATTCATTTTGAAGAAGAAGAATATTAGACTGAGCAATTCCAATAGGGTCCTCACACCATCGGTACTCAGGCCCTAATAATAATAATAATAATAATAATAGTAATATATTATTCCTATATGAGTAAGAAAGCTATTTTCAAAACTGACCCAATAAAGCAACTTAGCTCAACCAATAACGTCAGTTTTTAAAATAGAAAATAGATTGGCGTGGCTAAGACAATATATTTTCATCCAGTGGCAGGGAAGTGTTTGAGAACCTGTTTGCATTTTTATTGCCGTTTAGTGCCACAAAAACCCTTCACCTTTAGAGAGCTATGAGATTAAAAGGCAAATGTTTTTCAGATTTTTATCCTGAGGACTGGAACTGCTCAGATTTTACATGAATTTTACTCTGCAAAATTGAAACGTATAGCCTATGTATACAAAAATGGCAAATAATAAGCTATGAAATCAATCAAATCATAAATGAAAGGCTTTTATTTTTAATTTTTACAAGTTGTCTTTTTGAGTGTAGTGCACAATATGCCGAATTGGTCATTCACTTACTCATTTATTTTTATTGTACCACCAACATGTATTTTTTTTTGTCAGACTCCTCTAAAACATTTTTTTGTTGGAAGGTACTGTTTTTAAATGCCACTAGGCAACTATTTTATTCGGCGAGTTCTCTAATTTCACCAGGAATAATCCTAAAAAAAAGTATCAAATATTGAAATTAAAAATCTTTTTGCTATATGTTTGCTATAATGATAACATGTAATATGATAATAGTGTTACCACTATTTGTTTCTCATAAAATACATCGGTCTTGTTATGAAAATAGCTATATGGCATGGCATACTGGTATGACAATAAAAACGAAATAAATAAATAAACTGTGAAATTGTCCGCTAAAAAGAAGTCTTTGGTGTAGAGGACAGTGGAAGAGTGCTGGTAAGGACTCTCCATAATCTCCGCTGTGGGGGATGAATGTGTGTATTTACTCAAGGCCTGTCCCAGGTGCTATAGAACCCCACCGGATTAGATCAGGACATGGTGCCTCCCCTTACTTCACACACACAGTCAACAGTGAGCACCCCACCCCCAGACACACACACACCAGCAGACCAGAAAGGGAGGATAAATTCCCCTGCTATCCCTCAGTCTCTTTTATTCTGGACCCAGGAAAGAAAGTGATAAATGTGAAGGAAATGCACCTTGGAATAGTCAGTTTATCAGCTGATTCCATCATTCTGGATTGCTGTGACTTGTTCAGGAACAACTGTATGACTCTACATCTAGTTGTCTCAGGAAAGGAGATGGTGGGCCTGGCTGTCTCCTCCTCAGCAGCTGTTTCTGGTAGGTGTTTTGTTACTCGCACGTCTTTTTTTCCTTGGGAACTAGATAATTGTATTATTGAATAGCTTTCACATTTGTCTAAATGATTTCCGTACAAGCTAAAGTGAAACGTATTGATTAGTTTTACTTAACTTTAGCTATTCCAACTTGAATTTAGCATAATAAATCCATCAGCAGTTGTAGCTGTATTAAGCCGTAGGCATTTTAGTTTTTGAGTTTATATGTTGCTTTACGAATAAATCTATTTAGTAGCATCGCACTCATAAAATGAGTTTTAACAGGTGTTGTATTTGTTGTCTAAGCAAAATACGCTTGTAAAATAAGATTTCACCAAGGTGTTTAGAGCTTTCTTGAGGAGTGCTGTGGTTTTTACAATGGAGTATGCATTACTATCTCTGGTAGGCATCTTTAAGTGCTTTGGCTGCACTTTTAATGAGGTGAGGAATGTTTCCTCGCTTTGCGGCTATGTGTGAGGTGCTGAGTGCTAAAGCACTGATGCAGTTCTGGGAAACCGCCCCGTTGTCCTCTAAAAACACAGCTTTCAACGCCAACTTTACATTCCTCAACATGGCTTTTAGATTACGTTGAAACAATATGACTGTCAGTAAAGTACTTTCAAGCGAGCAAGAAAGAATAATAGATTATCAACTCTGATTTGCCTGTGAGATCTCGCAGACAGAGATGAAAACATCTCGCATGGGGTCGATCCAAAAGAAAGCATCAAACACCCATGCCATCAGGAGAACCTGAGCGCCGGTGTGGATTTCTGTGTTCTCACTATGCTGTTTTGATGTGGTATTATCAGAGAGGACCACATGTGCTGCTCTCTGGAGGGGAGTGGGCACGGAGCCCTGTGTTGTGCTTGGCTTTGGAAATGACCCTCCACAGGTGCAGCTCAAGATAAAGAGAAGCACAAATGTGTTTGATCTCATGTAAGAGAGTATCTCTGTAGGAATCATGTATGCTCCGCTGCGCTCATGTTGGTTTAAGATGGTCCTAACTGCCCTCAAACTTTTTGTTCAATAAGATTTCCTAATCTTATTTGCTTCACCTGACTTTATGCTTCACCTTCTTTATGGGAAATACAGATACATGAGTACATGAGGAAATACAAATACCTAAACTAGCTGGTGAACATCTTTCTATGTTGTTCCATCTGGTAGATCAGCTAGCACTAACTAGCATCAACCTGCCTAAACCACACAATTCTACCTGTTAAGTTTTTCTATGGTTTAATGAAGCCTATTCTGTAATTATTTGTGTTGCTTCATTTGTTGTTACTATTCAAAAATTAGATCATCACCTGGTTACATTTCCTGTGACTTCACTTCGCAAAATAGCTATGCATAGCTAATAAATGCACTATTCTGACGCTTATTCTTGCCCTGCTCTTCAAACTGAACTGCTCACACATGCTGGGTTTTAACCCTACATTCTTCAAATAATTTGCCAAGTGGGCGCATGTAGCATATTTGGGACATTGTGCCACTTTAGTTGCTACCCAACTGTGGTCACCTGGAGGAGGTCATGGTGAGGCCAACACGTAAAGTTAAACTCAGGCTTTTTGTGATCGCAGGGGCCTTGTGTCAACAAGTCTGAATAGAGTAACACTCAGACTTACACACCGGTGGGAGTGCCTGCAAGGCAGCTAGGGACACGATGAAAGGAAGTTAGATGTTTTGCAGTACATTAGTCAATAATAACTGTGGTGAATCAAAGAAGAAGAAGAAAAACTCCACTCTTGTCAAAGCAGCAGTACGCTGACCCAAATTTCACATGAGTAATTTCTGTGCATGTGGGTGTAAGAATGTGTTTGTGTGAATTAGAGTATTTGTGTTTCTTTGTGGCTTTTAAACTCCTCACCTTCCCCATGGAGAGATGTGATCCTGAAGCGTTTTGACATTTTCTGGACCATAGCACAATCTGACTAGAAGCACATCTTTCATTAAGGTTTCTCAGGGGGATGTGGAAGAGGGTGGTGGCCGTTCATGTACAAGTGAGGGAAGCACGGAGAAAATAAAGAGAGACAAGCCAAGAGGCTGAAATACTCCGGTATCTTCTCGAACTATACCATACCATACTTTAAAAACTCCTAAGCTTGTTTATGTCTTGATATCTTACACAGTTTGGACCAACTTCAATTCCGAACTGGAGTGAAGCCATGAATGTGCAGAAAACCGATATAAAACTGGAAAACAAAAGTTCTTAGTAGAGAACAAGAAATGAATACATTCATTTAGCAAGAATGCGTTAATTTGAACAAAAGTGACAGTAAACAAGACTTTTACATCATTACAAAGATTTCTATTTAAGTAAATGCTGTTTTATGAAGTCTCTCTTCATCAAAAAAAAAATTATGAAGAAAATTGGTTTCCACAAACACATTAAACAGCACAACCATTTTCAACATTGATAACAATAAGAAATGTTTCTTGAGTACCAAATCGGCATATTAGAATGATTTCTGAAGGATCACGTGACACTGAAGACCAGAGTATACCATACCGATCCCAGACTTTTGAAGACAAGTGTATATTATTAGCTCTGAGATTTTGGTTGAATTCCTAAAAACATCCATATGAAAAAATTCAACAAATATTGCTTTTTGACGTAAGAGAATATTGCTACATTATTGCGAGGTACACTATATCACAAATGTTTTAACTGGTAATTTGCTCTGGCTATTCTAGATAGCTTGTCTGCAGCAGGAATCATATCTTTCGCTATCTTTTTTGTCACTTCAGCATTTTCTCTCTGCTTTTGAAGGAATTCCATATTTTAGTGTTCATTGCTCATGGAGTTTCTGACAGATGAAGTAGTGTCTTGACCCACCACACCTGTTAATATCAGTATTAAGCCCACAGGCCCTGAGGTGGATACTTTGACTCAGCTGACCCTCTGTCCAAGCCAGATTGTCCAGCTGTGTGATGGACATGGATGATCAGCCCTGTTCACACTCCCTCTCTCTCCAGCCTTCTGCTCGTGATCAGTGTGGTCCCAGTGTGTATCATGAGCTCATATCTACTGGGGCAGGAGGTGTTCACATGGCTTGATTACTTTCCCTGAACAAAACAGTCAGAATCCTTCCACATCAGCAAACCTTGTGCCCAGGCACACACTGCCTATAGGGTCGCTGACAATCTGTTTTTTATTGTTTCATGCTTTGTTTTTTCATTCTTCAAAACATACTTGCAGTCCAGGTTTTTGGTTGCATGTTTTCACTAATTTGCTGACTGTGCATTAGCTCAAACTCATAGGCTCAGCATTAGTAGTAGCGGGTCATTAGTAATGGGTTTGGGAGAGAAAATGTGGTTTAGCTGGCGTGGAACTATGTGAACTTCAGTTTGTGGGCGGTAATATCTGTTGAGATATAGGGATGTCAGCCCTCCTCCTTCAGATTAAAGCTCCACACGCACACTCACGGCAATGTCATTAAGCCCTTTCCTCTGCATAATCTAGACGTAAGAGACCAGAGGTTAACCCACTGTCTTAACTTGTCTTAGCGGAGTTTAGATGTCAGGCTATGAATGTATTTATTGGGTTTGGACCCTCCTCTGATGCTCTAAGCTTGCTAGGTGGGATGGGAAGCTCGCCACAGATCAGAGGGTACGTCTTTGACTCTACGCAGGGGTTTTTGGTTTCAACAACAGGGCGGTTTTCATTCCACAGAGACCTGGATGAGAGCTTGAGAGTCCCAGCGTGAAGTTTTGAGCTCCAAACCTGTTCCAATTTATAATCCTGCTGACCTGTCATCATCCCTCCTGCCCATAACTCATAGTCCTCTGACATGTGTGTCCATACTGAAGACACTCTGTGGAATATAATGTAACAAAGAGCCATGCATCTAGATCCTTTTTGATTCAGTCATCCCAGTTTTACAAGCTTTTGAGAGTCAGAGATTGATGATTAATGATGAAGACTAGAGTTGATCTCAAGCCTGCTAGCCTCTCTTCTGAAAAGGGTCAATGATATATATGAGTGTTTTTTTTTTATCTTGGGTTAGCGTTACAAAGTTCTTAGGGCTGCATATGGTTTTAAAAAGTTTATACCATTTTTAAGAAGAAAATGCCATGTAGTGTAAATATCAAATGAAAAGTATTTATGAATACATGTGAGTGTGCATATTATAATCTTTATTAAAAAAAAATTATATACATTTTATTTAACATATTATATATGTATTACATAATTAAATTTTTGTGGAGTCACACTAGATGACATTTTTTACTTTTTGCAGCACCAAAAAATATCTAGTATATTATGGAAGCTTTTTTCCGCCACAGAATAAAAAATAAAGGTAATTGCAACTTTTTATCTCACAATTCAAATTTTTTTTCTCAGAATTGCGTGATATAAAGTCACATTTGCGAGTTGTGCAGTTGTGAGTGTAGTCAAGTCATTATATGCGTGGATTGTATTTTTAACGTATTAAAAAAATTGTACAACAATTAGTGTCACGTCATTGACCAAAAGCCTCTGCAACTGACTCTTGTTTTCATTTGCTCTCTCATGCTGAAGGGTTGATGGTTGGTCTAATTAATCTGTTGTTATGACAAACACTGACAATTGTATAGTCTGGTCTTTATGGACATCTAACCCTGAACTTTGACCTTCAGCAATGGAGCTTTTGGTGACGGAGTTGCATGTGCTGTTGAAGCTGTTGGACCATGAGACCCTGAGCTGTGCTACAGAAGAGAAGAAAACGGCTGTGAAAAACCTTCTCAGACAACTTCAGCCCTCAGGTAAATATCTAAAATCAGTTTCTAATGGTTATTATCTGGTTCGAGCTGAGTTTAGTGGTTGGACAATCAGCTGGTTGACCTTGAAGAGCATTGATGTTGCTAAAGCCACCATTTTGCTCAGTTCAGGATTTATGCAGGAAAAGTCATCCCTGTTGTAGACCATTTTGGTTAGCAATTAGATCTGGTAGACCACCTTGGATAAGCCTTTTAGTCCCCGTGGTCTCATCAAATTGATTACCTGTTTTTTGTCCAGCAGGGAACTGCACATATATTTCAAATTAACTCAGAAAACATCAGTCTGACAGAGAACCAATACACAATATGCTTGAGACAATTTAGACAAAGAAGAAACCCTTTGGAACAGAAAGTGACAAGACCAGAGGGATAAACATAAACCTTGTTTCTCTCATAAATGAGACTGGAAAAGCTTTTGGCAGTTGTCTTACATACATATGTTTTCTCTTTTCTCATACTCATTCTTTGCAGTCACTGGAAAAGACTATATGTACATGAACACCTCAGTATACAGAAACGGAACCAGCTTTGTCGAATCTCTTTTTGATACGTTTGGTGAGTGGGGAGTATTTATGAGATTTACATCTAAACATCCTCAATTGTTTTGAATTTTTTTACTCATAAATGTGTTTGGATGTTTCTACAGATTGTGACCTCGGGGACCTGAAAGTTGAAATGGAGGATCAAAAGAAAGAGCCAGAGACAAACCACACCGATCACACTGTCTCCAAGCCGGTAAGAAATCTTCCCTCAAAAGATTACCCACAATGCCCTGCTTCTTAGACCTATTGCTAATGCATCATTAACCCTGATGTCAGTGTGTAATAAAGGGCTGTGCTCTGCAACGATGAGATACGGCAGAATGATTAATCGTGCTGCAGTGAAACCTGCTCTTCTCTTTCCAGCTGCATTGCACTTTCAAGGCAGGTTGTTATCTTTAAAGTCACATCACCATCAGCCCTTCACTGAGGTCCCCACAGAGCCTGTTATTAAGAGAGCGCACTCTTCCAGCAGTCAGATTTTTCATTTCATTGTGTGTGTCAGTGTGTTTGTGTGCCATTATAGCACAATAGTCCTGCATGGACAGTATCTGACTTTTTCTCAGCCGTCATCCATGTGGCATGTGGGTTTGGCTTTTGATTGGATGCAGCGGTCACATATCATTTGTTATTGGAGTAACTTGCCGAGTGGTGGAACGGAGCCACATAACTTTGCGATATTGTGAGGACTCACTGAAAAGCAGATGTTAAGTTTGAATTAATGCGATGGGGCAGACAGATGGAGTAAGTCATTGTGTTTGCCACATTTTTTTTTACCAGAGCACGACGGGCTCGCCTCCCCCCCTGCCCAACACACCACCTCCAGAGGATTACTATGAAGAGGCCGTGCCACTCAGCCCTGGAAAGATGCCAGAATATATTACCAGCCGCAGTGAGTCTCGTTGCTGTATGTCCGTTGTTTGGAAAACATGGCATGGTCTATATAAATTCCTATAGATAAAATAACTTGGAGATGTTACAACTTTGTGTTCTTTCAAGAGTCTGAGTGTTGATGATAGATCTTGTCACTATACGTAAACCACTTGAAATCAAAGTTAAATGTAGTTTTCAACCCATTTTACACATTTTTGATTTTTTGAAAGAAAAAGTAGGCCTATTGGAGTCTAAAAAGTGGATGCTACATTCCAGAATGGAGCTATGCTCAGTTTGAAGTTACAAAAACAATGTCTAAATAGCTATTGGTTAACATTACCCAAAAGCCTGCAAAGTCTAAGTGACATCAGCGGAAAAGGAAAGTCATTTCAGAGCACATTGTTATTTTGATGAAAAATTGCAGAGATAAAGTTGTGCTTGAATTGTACAATGAATTGTTTAAAATAATACCAAGATTGTCCATTAAGAAAGTAAATAGGGTCAAATTCGTTCCATTGACTTCCAGTTAATTGCATGCAAATGCAGGAGACCAGAAACACAAGCTCATGCAAGAAAGTTTCGCATTTTGCTTCATTTCAAAGTTTCAGTTTAAACTCTAAATTCTGCAAATTCACAAATATGGTTTCATCTTGACTTTTTTTTTGTTGGCAAATGTTTGTTGTTGCTTGATACTGATAAAGTCAGCAAAAAAGGGGGACTGCCCACTTCTGTAGGTTAATCAAGTTCGCTTATCATAGATATCAGTGTCAAGAGTCAGGTTGAGGACTACCACAATGATAGTTGCCCCTTCATTTCAATTTAAAGCAATATAAATATCCACGTTTGGGATATTTAAAAAAATGAAGAACATACTCTCACTAAAAGTGTTTGCGCTTCTAATAAAGCAAGGACTCAGCACATCTATATTTCACAAATCAGTGCATTCACATTTTCATGCAAAATTTTGTATTCTACTTGGTTTAAAAATTATTTTAAAAGGGTAGCTACTATTTTTTTTTTCATTGCACTGTGGGTCAAAAAACCCCTCCTCATATATGATGATTGTTTCCCAAAGATTAGGGAGAGCATGCTAAAAAAAATTCCACACAGCCTATTTTAAATATATGGCATTGCGCATTTCTCTACAGGCAGCTCCAGCCCTCCTAATTCCATTGAGGATGGATACTACGAAGATGCTGAGAACAATTACCCAACAACACAAGTGAGCGGACGACGCAAGTACTCCTGTAAGCGGGGGAACCCTGATGCTATAAATAGTGTTGTCATTTCTTATTAGTAGTATTACTATGACATTACTCCTCCTGCAGATAATGACTCGGATGCCTTAAGCAGTTCTTATGAGTCATATGACGAGGAAGAGGAAGAGAAAGGCCAGCGTTTGACGCACCAGTGGCCCTCAGAGGAGAACTCCATGGCCCCGGTGAGAGACTGCCACATCTGTGCCTTCCTACTAAGGAAAAAACGCTTCGGCCAGTGGGCCAAACAGCTCACTGTCATCCGTGAAAACCGACTCCAGGTGAGCTGCAAAAAGCCCTGAGGAATAAAAATTAACCTTGATGCTATTATGAGTGAAACATGCAAACCCCTGAATCTTGTTTTATAGTGTTATAAAAGCTCTAAAGACCAGTCGCCCTACACGGATATACCACTCAGCCTGTGCTCTGTCATCTACGTGCCCAAAGATGGCCGGAGAAAGAAACACGAGCTCCGATTCTCTCTTCCCGGTGGAGAGGCGCTGGTGTTGGCCGTGCAGAGCAAGGAGCAGGCCGAGAAATGGCTCCAAGTAAACACAGTCCCTCACTTTCTCGCACGATTGAGTATCCATTCATTATACATACACACAATGGATGTATCGGCTGCCAGGAACAATATTGCACAAGAGGAAAATAGCTTTTGTAAAAGGGACCCCCTGTGTGATGGACTATGTTTACATGCGTAGGAACCGCTTATGTGTGCGTATCTTTGTGTGACTGCAGGTGGTGCGTGACGTTACAGGCCAGGGGAATGGGTTGGACAGCCCATCATCTCCCATGATTCCTAGGAAGATTGAACTGGATAAGGTGAGATCCCAGCACATATTTGTCTTATGCATGACTCCTGTGCATCTCATCTTCATTACTGACATATAAAGTGCGCCAATGAAGAATTGGAGTAACTTTTGGGATACGCTCATTCTGTAAGTGGTCTTTCTGTGACTGGAGTAGGTTAGAAAAATAATCCCACCTACAACACGTTTAAAAAAATTAAAATAAAAAGTATTTTAAAAACATAATATTGCCATGCTACATATTATTAATAGTTTTAAGTATCATGAGTAATGGCTGCTGAAAATTCAGCTTGGCCATCACAGGAATAAATTACATTTTAAATATATTTCCATAGAAAACATTTATTTGAAATGCTAATATTATTTTACAATATTACTATTTGTACTGTATGTTTGATCAAATAAATGCAGCTTTGGTGAGAGTAAGAGACATCTTTCTCAAACATTATAAAATTATACCAACCTCAAACTTTTGAAAGGTAGTGCATATAACTCTGTTGTTCTGGATGGATTTGTCTCTGTCCTCTATCATTGTGTTTAATTACATCCCCAGTGCTGCTGTGAGGGCTGAGCTGTCTGTGTGTGTAAACAGGCTGACAGCGTCTAAATGTTCTGGGCTCACTCTCCATCTGCTTTAATTAAAAGGTGTCAAGCTCAGGGTGGTCATTTCTGTCAGAGCAGTTGGAAATAATGTGCTGAGTTTAAGGGACCTGTTGTAAGAGGCAGAATCAATGGGAATGCTATGATGTGTGTTTGTATGTCAGGAAACACATTTTATCTGAACTTAGCAGTCGGCTGTGAGAGGTAGACTGCGCTGGGAGTGTGTTTCCTGTCGGAACTCTGCTGTTGTAGCTGTCTGGCCACAACAGCAACCTGTTTTTTAGACCTAGTTTTCAATAATCGACATATCCTATTGTACAGCATTATTCATCTAATAGTTATGGATATTTACAAATTTGGCATATGTAGTTTGATCTGGCTGTGCTGTTGTCCCTGTAGTGGTGTTCTGCAGAGAAGCAAACCTCAGATTCTGACAGTGTGCCAAGTGGAGAAAGTGCTCGTGACGGCCGGGAAAATGGTGAGATCTTCAGTTTCACCCCACTGCTCTTCTCTGATTACACCATAGACTCCACAGATTTAATTCCAGGTTTATTCTTCCTTATACAACTCACGGTTCTTCTATCTTTATGTTTATTAGTGGTGTTTCTTAAGACAAGCATTTAAAAAAACAAAAAAACACCTAAAATTTACCAATAAAAAGTAATGAATTCTGCAGTGTTTTTTACACCCTCACTGTACAATAAAAGAGGAACCAGAACCATTTCTATAAACCAGAATGTCTTGTAGACTTAGGGTTGGGCTATCAACACCAGTATCAACACTAGTAACCGCATATCAATGTGTTAAAAACCACTCAGTATGCCTTAGCTATCACATAGCAACACCCTGGCAACCACCCATAACATCCTAAAACCACTCAGAATGCCATAGAAACTGTATAGCATATCTCTGGCAACCGGCCAAAACACCCTGATAACCACATAGCAACGTGTTAAACCAATCAGAATGCCTAACAAAACCACACAGAAATACCCTGCCAACCACCCAAAACACCCAACAACTTCATAGCAATGTTCGAAAAACAACCCATAACCATCCTAAACACCCATACAACCACATAGCAACGTGTAAAACACTCAAAACACTTTATCAACTGCATAACAACACCCTAAAAGCTGCATAGCAATGTTAGGAAACCCATCAACGACTACTTAGCAACTGCATAGCAACACCTTGGCAACCACTCAAATCCAGTTAAAACACCAATATCATTGTGCCAATATCAGTGTTCATTGGCAAGAAACACTCACAATGCCTTCTGAATTTCAAATCTTCTCTCTCTCTCTCACACACGCACGCACGCACGCACGCACTCTTTATTCATCCTTTTTCCCTCTCACTGTCTAAGAGCTTTGTCATAGGTGCTCTGTTAATAAGCAGGAAGTGTTTATGCAGGATGTGGATTGTTTGTGATTATTATTGTTTGGACCAGTGAAAGTCTTTAATAGCGTTGGCCTAATTCCTGCAGATTGTGTGACTGTAGACCACACATATCTTTACATGTAATTTCATTCTACCATCAAACCTGTGTGTTTACAGGTAAACCCAAGCGAGGTGCACTGTCAGAGCTAACGGGCACCGTAAGCCGAGCTGCAGGAAGAAAGATCACAAGAATTATCAGTTTCTCCAAAAGAAAGCCTCCACTGCCAGGAGACGCCCGGATGTCTCTCGACCAGGATCCACGGTGTGGTACGAGACCCATCTTTCTCTCTCCCATTTCTCCTCATATTACAATACCCCTGACTCTCACCACCTGTTATTTTCAACTTTTCTTTCTTAGCCTTTGATCTCAGACGGTGAAGTGGAATAAATCTACACCATGAAACAGAAGTGGGCGTACTGTAATAATTGCTGTAATTCTTTCTGTGTGTGTGTGTGTTAGGTTATGTGGGAGTGCTGTTGAATCAGTGCTGGAGGGAACACTGGTGTCGTGTGCGGGCTGGGTCTCTTTACCTTTACCAGGAGAAAGGAGAACAGCGAGTCCCCCACACCACTGTGGCTCTGAAGGGCTGTGAGGTTGTCCCAGGCCTCGGGCCCAAACACCCCTTCGCCCTGAGGATACTGAAAGGAGGCGCAGAGCTGGCAGCTTTAGAGGTAGTGAGTGATTTGTGTGAAGCTTCCACAGCCATCCTCCATAGAGCTGCATTCTAGCGGTTCGCTACATGCAAATTTAGTCTTGGTTTTTGTCTGGGTTTGAATCTCTGTCCTGATCTGTGTTCCTTTCTCTTCTCATCATCATTCACTCAATCTCTATACTATACGATTGCACAAATATTAAAATTCTGACTGGCCAACCATTTTTTTTATTGCTGATTTTAAAATACTATACTGTTATATACCATTTTGTCTAAATTAATACAAATAAAACACTAAAAGCTAAAACAAATAATTTTAAATGTCTCAGGTGAATATAGGGATCACACTATTATAATATACACTATGAAAAATGGAGATTTATTCTGAGATTTGAAAAAGATTATATTGAACAGTGTTATTAGATATTTTTAAGTGAATGTTACATGACAGCAAATGTAATCTAAATAAAGGAAACTATCAGGCACAATTAAATATACAATATCAGTTAAATTCTATTACAATATTTATTTATATTTTGAATTAGCTTATCTTTTATAATTTTAGCTGATTTTTTGTTATTTTGTATGTGCCCTATTCAATATTTCTATTTGGCTTTATTTTTATTTCATTTAAGTTTTAGTTTATGTTTTTCATATAGGCTACTATTTTATTTCAGCTACATTTCAATGAACAAAAATGAGTTAAAAACCTAGTTTTAGTTAACAATAACAACACTACTATACTACCATTTAAATGTTATAGTTTTTTAAATTCTTTAATACTCTTTTATCACGTCTGATAAACAGTCCATTTTATAATCTTAGTTTATGTCTGTGTGTGTGTGATGTATATTTTGTCTCTGTCTCTGTTTGTGCTTGCAGCTCATGTTTGTTCTTACGTGTGTTTGTTGTGTTAGGCGAGTTGTTCGGAGGACATGGGCCGCTGGCTGGGAGTTCTGTTAGCAGAAACCGGTTCCTCTGCCGACCCCGAGTCCCTTCATTATGACTATGTAGATGTGGAAACTATCGCCAACATCCGCACGGCTGCCCGTCACTCTTTCCTGTGAGTTAAGGGTTAAGGCGATGAGGGATGGAGTTATAGATTGGGTCATCTTCTTGTTTTGACTACCTTAACTGTTCTTGTTTCTTTAGATGGGCAACCTCAAAAGATTCACGGACATATGATGAGGTCCCTTTTGAAGCCATAGAGGTTTGTGGTCGCACATGATCACACATGAACAAACATTTGGTTGTGGGCTTGCACCCATTCTAACACAGTGGTTAGGTAGTTCCAACCTTTTTCTCAGGGGTCGCTTTTTACAAGCCATATGCTTCACAACCCTTTCTCCAAGAGAAAGCACTTCTCCAAAAAGCACTTTATTTATGTGCACAAACATACATTCAAAGCATATTAAAGACATTTGTGTGCATGCATCATACACAAACATTAAGTGTAAACAACACTCATGAGTGGAGTTATCATCTAATCAAAATAATAAAATCTTTGTTTAAAGAAAAGTCTTCTTTATGAGAATGGCACAGCTTGTGTTTTAGAGAAGGTCAAATATATCCATGTGCCCTGACTGGTCTTTAAAGAAAGATGAGAAGTGTGTTATGACTCTGTCTGCTGTAATCAGGGGTTAGAGCAGGTTCAGTCGCCTTGGCCTCTGGCCTCCAAGCGGCTTGTTAAACCTGTGCTGAACCTTCAGACACCCGCACAGAAGCATCAGTTCTCCCCGCCTGTGCGTGCCTCGACTTGTGTGATCAGGGCACACAATATACTAAAAAAGTAATTTTTTTTCTAAAATCTCCGTATTTTAGGAGATATTCTAAATTGCTTTTTTTTCTACTTAAGTTGTTTTTGTAACATATGGGTCATTCTGTTTAAATGGTTATATTGCGTTGTTCAATATTGTAATATTGCATCTCAAGCCATAACAGTAAAATTATGTAAAAAAGTTTGTAATTTTGGAGTTTGTGAAGCTCCAAAAAGCGCATCCATTCTTCATAAAAGTAATCCATACAACTCCATTGGGTTAATAGATGGCTTCTTAAGTGAAACGATGGGTTTTTGTACGAAAAATATCCATATATAAAACATTATAAACTATAATCACAGCCTTCTGGCAACAGCCGTATGTGTGATAACTAGAGTCGAGTTCCGGCAGAAGGGTGACCTCTGATCCAACGGAAAAGCATCGCTCCTCTTTTCTTATATCGAAATCCTCCGACATTTTTCTCTAATTAAAAGACTTCTAATTCGTAACTGGTATTTTGTTTGGCTCTATCCTCTGTGCTTCCAATGTTTGTCAATTCTCACCTAAGCTTATGCTACGTCTACGTCATAAGTTCTGTTTTATAAGTTGTACGTCCTACGTTATAAGTCCTGCGTCATACGTCATATATCCTACGTCATAAGTCATACACCCTACGTCATAAGTCCTACCTTATAAGTCCTGTGTCATACATCCTACATCATACGTTATAAGTCCTGTCATATGTCCTACGCCCTACGTCATAATTCCTGTCATAAGTCCTACGTTATTAGTCCTGTCATACATCCTACATCATACGTTATAAGTCCTGTCATACGTCATATGTCCTACGTCATAAGTCCTACGTTATAAGTCCTGTGTCATACATTATACGTTATAAGTCCTGTCATATGTCTTATGTCATAAGTAATAAGACCTATGTCATAAGTCCTACGTTATAACTTATAACTTAGGACTTATGACATAGGTCTTATTACTTAGGGTGTATGATTCATGACATAAGACATATGACAGGACTTATAACGTATAATGTATGACACAGGACTTATAACGTAGGACTTATGACGTAGGGTGTATGACTTATGATGTAGGATGTATGACGTAAGATGTATGACAGGACTTATAACTGTCATACATCTTACGTCATATGTTCTATGTCATTAGTCATACACCCGACATCATAAGTCCTGTGTCATACATCCTACATCATACGTTATAAGTCCTGTCAAACGTCTTGCGTCATACGTCCTACATCATAAGTCATACACCCTATGTCATAAGTCCTACGTTATAAGCCCTGTTTCATATGCCCTACATCATACATCGGGTCAGAGATCACCCGTCCGCTGGAACTCGACTCTCTCGTGAACCATGCATATGGCCAAAAAGCATTGCTTCACTTCAGAAGGCATTTATTAATCCCCTGGAGTTTTATGATGGATGTAAGCGCATAAAGACAAAATTCTACCTTTTATTTCACTTGAATTTTTATAAAAAAAGAATATCAGTTAATGGACACAATTTTATTGACGTGTTTGTAAAAACACAGTTAGCATCAGCTGTTCACTGTTAATCATTTGTTACACATCAGGTCCAGTTGCAGTCCAGTTGTTTATATAGACAATATCTGATCTGGTACACTTTTTCTCTTCAGCAGGAAAATGAGAGGTTGAGGGGAAGAGCACAAACGAAGCGTCGTTCTTCTTTCTCCAGCAGTGACACAGGAAAGCCCAGTCCACAAATCACCCTAAAGCGCCACGGCTCCAGTGAGTCCCGTCACACTCTACACTGTGCTGGTTGTGCTTATAACAAACACAGCTGTTAGATCCAGCGTTCACTTTAACATAAAGAGTAAGATGGTTTTAAGTTTTTATTAGCAGCCTGCTGACTGCTTAACCTTATTTTGGGCATTTTGAAAATGGCTGCAGACTTCTCATGCTGTCACATCAAAAGCAGTCAGAATAATGTAACCTGAGCTTAACAAGACATTTTTGGTTTGATCTACGACTCTCTGCATTTTCACACTCATTCTCTTACCAAATAAGTGTTAAGAGCTTTGCCACTTTCCCGCAGACTAGGGTCTGATCTTTGAACTTTACTTGACATTTCAGACGCAAATCAATATGGCAGGTATGGGAAAACGCGGGCACAGGAGGACGCACGCCGCTACCTGAAAGAAAAAGAAGACCTGGAGACAGAAATAGACGGTATCAGAAGTGCACTAGTCTCACTGCGGAAGAAGAAACGAGAGGCAAAGGAGAAGATGACGGGTGCAACGGGTGAGAAAAAAATCTTTCCTGTCTATTTTGTTCGATAATACAGAGGTACTATTCCACAGTAGTTCGTTTGGATTCAAAACAAGTGAATTTATGGCCATTTTTACTAGCGAAATAGCTTTTTAATACTAACTGCTTCTTCAGTTGTACTTCAAATTTTCATTGAATCATGTGAAATATGTCGTCTCTTTTACCATGTATCCCTATTTAGATGATTCACTGTTAATAAACTATTCGCTGAGAGGGTACCAGCCCTATTAACATACAGACAAACATTTGATTTATTCTAATGATACCATTTATATAGGGATAACTGATTAATCAAAATAAAACTAAATATCCAATGTCTTTGTGCGATTATTAAATCGCAAAGAAATTGAGACAGCCATAAATATTAGAATTGTAGTTTTAACATAAAATTAAGATTATGTTTTTTTATTATTATTTTACAGTGAAATTGTATTACAATAGTAATATTTATTTTGTTTAATATTTTTGTAATAATAATAATTATTATTATTGTATAGTATTATTAATATTATTATTATTATTTATTTAGTCATATTTATGTGTAAATCACTACATTTTGGGCCAAATTGTGCAGCCCCTACTCACAAACGTTTACTCATTTAAAAGTTTTTTTTAAATTGCATTCGCAGACTTGAGTCTAAATATAATTCATTTTTCCCTCCCAATTTTGTGCAGCCCTACCACTATAGTTGTAGTGATTCCTCTTACTTGACTAGTGTCAAAATGGATCTGCCAGAAACATGTATGTAAATGTAATTATGTATTGTTGTGCAGATAAGCAGAGGTTGGCTTTAGAGGAGCGTGTCACCCAGTTGGAGGACAGCTGCCGGGTGAAAGAGGGTGAGCGTGTGGATCTAGAGCTCAAGCTCACGCAGGTGAAGGAGAACCTGAAGAAATCTCTGGCTGGTGGAGAAATGGGGGCGCCTACAGAGTCTAAACCTACAAACAAGGTACTGACTGGAACTAATCAAATCAATCCTTTAATCAAAAGAATTGTTTGTTCTTAAATATGCCACCTTCTTTCCTTAAAGACTCAAAGGACTGAGTATGAATCGTATCTCCCTGTCAACTGCGCCTCTGAAATGCGTAAGCGACCGCCCTCCATCTATGCATCCACAAAGGGAAATGTTATGCAGAAAGCCAAGGTAAACACATCAGTGGTCACAACATTATCCAGTGCAATGCATCACAAGGCAGATAATGCAAACAGAACAGCTTGCTGCATCAGTAGAGATCGCATTACAGCATTCAGTCCATTTTTAATTAGTCAGTCTCTAATGAGTTTCATCGACCACTTTGGGGTCCTGATATTAAGATCTTGCAGAATAGGTCCATATGTGTGTGTGTGTGTGTGTGTAACAAACATTAATGCTTTGTTTTTATCCAGGAATGGGAATCTAAGAAGGGGACTTAGAAGACATGGACTTAAGACTTTGTGCCATTTCAAGTTCCACCAACACAGACTGCTGTATATGCAACTCTATGGAGACTGCCACTTTTGTAACTTTTACAGTGGAGTTGAATGACAAAGCAACAGCTCTATTATAATACTTTGCAGCCAAATGATGTAACATAGAACTTCACAAGACACCTGAATAGGACAAGCACAAAATGGCATCAATGTTGAAGGATTGAGAGGGTATGAGGAAATAATAGTGTGTAATAGTTGAAAGTGCAAGAAAGAATTGTGGTTAAGTTGTAAAAGAACCAGAGGATGGAAATGCATGTGAGACAATCCACTTTAAAAAGTCTTGAATTTTTAAAGACGCATGGTAACTGATTTGTACAGTTTTTTTTTTTTTTTACTCCATCGCTTATACTTCTGGGGTAATCTATTATCCAAGTGGTGCTAATAACAGTGTATATTTGAAAATTGTAAATATTTTATTACATTTTCATAGTATCTAACTGATACCCCTGTTTGTAACCCCACCCCCCACCCCCATTTCTTTACCACCTTTTAATGTGAGTAACATTTGCACTTTAAATGTCTTTAGACATGGAGATGGGAATATTCTTTTAATAAAGACAAAAATGTAACTTTGCTCTTTTGTCAAGGTTATATACTTGCAAGGGAATTGTCAGTTGGGAACAAAAAATATCAGTGTGTTACTGTGAGACATTATACAAGCCAGCCAAAAGAAAACAGTCCTTGTTTCTAAGAACTGGGCATTGAACAGCCACTCACTAAAATAAGTATTAAAATGTTGTGTGTGTGTGTGTGTGTGTGTGTGTGTGTGTGTGTGTGTGTGTGTGTGTGTGTGTGTGTGTGTGTGAATAACACGTCACAATGGCTTGATTTGTTAACATTAACAATATCTGCATCATTTATTAATTTTAACTTCCACATTTACAAATACAATAAAAATCAAAAGTTGTATCTGTTAATATTAACGAACTTTGAACGAACAAAGATTAATAAATGCTGCTAAATGCACCATACTAATACTGTGTTTCGCCTTCAGAACTGCCTTAATTCTACATGGCATTGATTTAACAAGGTGCTGAAAGCATTCTTTAGAAATGTTGGCCCATATTGATAGGATAGCATCTTGCAGTTGATGGAGATTTGTGGGATGCACATCCAGGGCACGAAGCTCCCGATCCACCACATCCCAAAGATGCTCTATTGGGTTGAGATCTGGTGACTGTGGGGGCCATTTTAGTACAGTGACCTCATTGTCATGTTCAAGAAACCAATTTGAAATTATTCGAGCTTTGTGACATGGTGCATTATCCTGCTGGAAGTAGCCATCAGAGGATGGGTACATGGTGGTCATAAAGGGATGGACATGGTCAGAAACAATGCTCAGGTAGGCCGTGGCATTTAAACGATGCCCAATTGGCACTAAGGGGCCTAAAGTGTGCCAAGAAAACATCCCCCACACCATTACACAACCACCACCAGCCTGCACAGTGGTAACAAGGCATGATGATTACGCCAAATTCTGACTACCATCTGACCAAGCAACATTTTTCCAGTCTTTAACTATCCAATTTTGGTGAGCTTGTGCAAATTGTAGCCTCTTTTTCCTATTTGTAGTGGAGAAGAGTGGTACCCGGTGGGGTCTTCTGCTGTTGTAGCCCATCTGCCTCAAGGTTGTGCGTGTTGTGACTTCACAAATGCTTTGCTGCATACCTCGGTTGTAACGAGTGGTTATTTCAGTCAAAGTTGCTCTTCTATCAGCTTGAATCAGTCGGGCCATTCTCCTCTGACCTCAAGCATCAACAAGGCATTTTCGCCCACAGGACTGCCGCATACTGGATGTTTTTCCCTTTTCACACCATTCTTTGTAAACCCTAAAAATGGTTGTGCGTGAAAATCCCAGTAACTGAGCAGATTGTGAAATACTCAGACCGGCCCGTCTGGCACCAACAACCATGCCACGCTCAAAATTGCTTAAATCCCCTTTCTTTCCCATTCTGACTCAGTTTGGAGTTCAGGAGATTGTCTTGACCAGGACCACACCCCTAAATGCATTGAAGCAACTGCCATGTGATTGGTTGATTAGATAATTGCATTAATGAGAAATTGAACAGGTGTTCCTAATAATCCTTTAGGTGAGTGTATAATTTATTAATGTTAACTAATGCATGCATGTTAAATGAGACCTCATTGTAAAGAGTTACCACTAGGGATGTAACAATATCAAAATCTCATGGTATGATAATACCTCGGTTTAAAGTTCACAGTACGGTATTTATTGCGATATTTAAACAAGAAAAAGACACACAAATGAAGACTTGGAAAAAAGTGCCATAAGTGTTTATTAAAAAATAGATATAGATCCAATATGTATCATAATATTTTGAACAAAATTTAAATGAACTGAAATTCAAATAACTTAATTTATTTCCAAAAAATTAACAATTTTCCATTACTCTGTTCTACATACAACTTAATAAAGAATTTACAATATTTCAAGATTCAATTGAACCTTCTGTATGCAAACTGACTAGGCGTGTCACTGAACAATAAAACTGAATTTGAACATAATTAGAAAGCTGAAACCTAAGAGAGAACAGGTAAAGCAGTAAACAATGGTGACACCAGAATAAAAATATTTATGATTCTGAACCTGAAAATACAGAATTATACTATGCCTATAATGTAAGCCCTTTTCAGACATTTGTCATTATCAGGACCCACAAATATTGCCCATTGCATTATTTCATTTTTAGTATACAGCAGTACACTCATGGTTTCAATACATGCATTCGTTGAATCTCTTTTACACAGACAAGCCATCCATGCAGATTAATGCACTTACATAAGAATAAACAATCTAAAATGCTTTGAATCATCATTCTACCAAAACTAAATACGCAATATGGTGGTGTGCAGGTTCAGCGCTGACCAATTTACTGCCCTAGGCAAGATTTTACTTGGTTCCCCTTATCAAGGTTTAGCACTGCATGTTATCAATTATTCCAATTTGTGGAAACACTAGTACAGTTTTATTTTTTTAATGCATTGATGTTTTTTTTTTTTTTGCTGTTGTTTTAGATGTTGGTTGTGTTTTAAAAATTGTACAGAGTCTAATCCATTCTACCCCGTCATTGTGTTCATGAAATTATTATTATTTTTTTTTACAGGCTGATGATAGTTAATCTATCCTACGCCACATTACAGCCTAAACAAAATAGCAAGAGTTTTTTAGCAAAATTGCATCTAACATTCATGCGCAAACTATTCATTGAGAACTAGCAAGTGTTTGTTTTTCAGTACATGGCAGCAATCTTCCACTAAACTATGCACATTCATGTTTTCACAATGAATTAAATGTGAACTTTACAAAAAAAAATGCCATTTTAAATAAACCTGTATATAAATATAATTAAAAATGCCATATATCCCCTTAAAAATGCACAACTGTAGAGTAAAAACATTAGACTATTTGAAAAGTGATATTGCATGTGTTTATATATAAAAAAAACTGATTATTTTTTTTAAATCGCACTGAGAACCCAGAACAGCTGCTTGCATAAAGTTTAAGGTAAAATAACTTGAATTAATTAGCTATTAGCAAACATTAATATTTTAATTTGCAATTAGATAAACTGTTCATTCATTACATCACTTTACCTCTGTCTTTATCCCCTATCCCTATCTTCCATGCATCAGAGGGCGTCTGTCACCCACCAGTGATTTTTCTAGTGATCCTGAATACATTGATTTGCTTGCTCAGGTGTGTTTGATCACGGTTGGAACTAAACTCTGCAGGACAGTGGCCCTCCAGGACCGAGTTTGAGGAATCCTGATTTATGAGGATCTCTTGACAGAAATGCAATATAATATACATAACAATTTTTTCAGTGGAGTATAAATACCTTACATAATGTACCGTTATGTTTTTATTACCTTAGAATGAGCTATTTCTATCTATACACAGCAGGTCCCCTTGCAGTGAAATCACTTAATCAGCATTATGTTTCTACAGTAGCCTTTAACAGACAAACTTCTCTACAGAGCGTTAATCACTCTCTGCTCTCTCCGATGACAGCCTGTGTCAGCCACTGTAGCTTCTCTATGTGTTCGAAAAGGAGGGGTGAGTGTTGGTGATTGCAATTCACAACCTCACCACTAGATGGTGTGAAATTCACACAGCACCTTTAAACTGATTGCATGGTCTATATCTGACGCACTTTATATTTGGGCATACCTACCATTTGCCCATTCCGCAGGCCGGCCCTGAAAGTATGCCTTTACGTCAAGGAGTGCCACTTTAAATTAGCGCTTTCACTTTGAGGAGAGCTACTCCAGCGTGTGTGCTTCCAATGATCAATGACAGTACCAGTCACAAAATGACTATTCCCAAACTCTAAATGGTTGGTTCATGCAACAATTTAATTCTCTTACTTTACTACCTCATTTTGTTTTCACGCGTCTTTGAATGTCCATGTCAACAGTATGTGCATTGTTATAATTTTGTAAAGACATTGTGTCTCTTCAGAAGACTTGGATTTTGATTAGAACTTTTTTGGGTGATTTATACAGAAAGCGGAGTCTTGGATAAAACGAACTGTATCGCAAGTTTTAGGGTTTAAAAATCAATATTGTTGCATTTTTATATCACAATATACAATTTATAATTACCTCTAATGTATAATATATAACCCCACATATCACACAGGCCTAGAAAAATCCAGAAAGTCAATAACAGCCATTGCAGAGCCTAACATTTCCTAATAAAGTTGAACATAAATAGCATAGATAGTCAGTTAAAAATGTTTAATGAACAAGACCTCTACTGATATCAATATCTTAAATTGGTGATAAAGAGAAAAAAGACAATTTAAAAAATAAAAATCTTTAGAGTGAGATTAGCAGATTCCTTTGAACATTAATTTTATAACAAGTTTAATAACAGTTAAAAACCAAACATTTCTGAAATGTACAATGTTCACAATTCACACAACAACAAGTGTTAAAAAATAAATAAAAAAAAAGTTTAGAAGTCACACTCAGGGGGAAAGTCAACAGTCAGCTCATTTATCGTCTGTAGGAAGGCCTCCATTTCATCAGCATATTCCACTGCTGAATTTGAGAAAATAAAGATAAATATACAAGCTTAATTGGGCATAAAGACTTTCTGCATTGACAGTTTAAACTAATTGAAAATATATTCATTACCACTGGGCATCTTTAAAGGTGAGGGTGGCAAACATGGATCCATAATAAGCTCTTCCACAGGTGAAGCAGCTGCCCACATCTGTTTACCCAAACCAGCCAGAGAGAAATGACTGAGGCAGACTTCATCAGGAACACTGAAGGTCTCAAACTCTACAAATTTAACACAGGACAGGATCATCAACAGCTGAAACCAAAAGAGCTCAGTTCCAAAGCCATAAAGCAGCAGACATGCTTACCGCTCGGATTGTATGGGAAGCACTTCTCAATCTCTGGCAACTCCTCACCAGCAGGCTGAGCAAGCACCTTACACTGATGAAACAACAAATGATTTCAATACAGTTGTCTGTTGGAAGAAGCCTTCGTAATCTCAAGAACCAACCTTGGCTTCAGCAGGTTTAGTCTTCTCTGCTTTAAGAGAGGCTGCTGGAGTGGCAACAACCTTATTTATGACTCCTAAAGCTTTTCGGGTGGATTGCGGAAGAGCCCCGAGACGTGTCTTTCCTGTCAGAGGTGTTCTCAAACACGGATCTGAAAATGTTATAAGAGTAAACGATTGACACCATTTATGGTTCTGGCACAAAATGCATATTTGATGTCTGACCATTGGTAACGTTACTGACCTGGAGCTGAATGGAGCCGGTTCTGTCGAGATTTGACGGCTGGAGTGGTCAGTCTGCCGTTCTCCTGATCCAGGTAAATCATGGTGTCCATGTCTGTAAGTTAGCTTAGCACAGCGATGACAGAGACAGGCTAAATATACAAACTACACCCCCTTAACAGAAATACAATCAACACCAACTTGTTTGGTTTAAATAATGCCGTCTGTGAACAAAACTTCTCATCTTGAGCAATTCCGTTTAACGTTATACATTAAACAAAAGTGACACGAGTTTTTTCAGCAACGTTAACGTTACATATCGCCAGTTGACCTAACCTGTATCCTTTTTCTGAATCTAAATCATACAATTTAACCAGTCGACATTAAATACATACAAGTCTACGGATGAGGCATTGAGAACTTACCGTTTCTGTTTATTCTTATTCTCTATTCAAGTGCACGAGCAAAATTGTCGTTTGTTTTGGTTCCGAGTTTCCCGGTTGAGTTTTAAAAGGCAACCAGCTTCCTCATTGGCTGACGGATTTTCCTCTTTGGCCAAGCAATGCGGTTAGTTTATTGCGTTAGCTCGACAGTGCCACCCAACGGCTTGACTGAGTAAAGCAATAGAATCATCATTGATGAACGGTGAAAAGGTGGCGGCAATGCGTTGGATGGTGTTCAGTCTGACAATAATTCTGAGGAAGACGGTGATGTATCCAAATAAATCACTTGAGATGGATGAATCTGTGGATTGGTAGATTGGAAGGTAGATGGATGTATGTATGGATGAGTGGGTGATTAAATAGTCAGATGTTTCATTAGCATACACATTAAGCATTAGCCTATTTGATTTTTAACATGGCCAATGTCACAAATTTGCTTTAGTTGTTTTACTTTTTTAATTAAATCTTTATTTACAGATTTGAATCTCAGTTATTGTTACAATATGGAATCAGACGTATGAATCCCACTGTACATACATGCATACACTGACCATTAATGGTTTTACTTAATGGCATGTAATATGCTCAGTGCTTACAGTGTAATGTGCCTACAGCACATTAAATTTACCTAGCAAAGCAAGAAGAAGAAAAAAACAGGTAAAATATTGAACCCTTATAAAGCAGCAATATGAAGGCAATTGCTTAAAAAATACAACAGCGTCCTTTGTGTCCTCCTGCAGATGTGTCCCCAATGTGATGTGTGTGTGCCCATGTAATCTTGACTTTCATTGTTGCATAGAAACATATGCTTAAATGCAATAGTGAACCATGTTAAAGTCCAGCTCAGTGTTATAGGGCACTATTCAACTAGAATTGTTGGCAACAGTCTTTTCACTTTTTCAGTCATTTGAGTAATATTGTGTTTGTTTTCGGTCCATTAGAATAAAAGGTAGTAGAGCCAGTAGAAGATATTGACGAGGAGAAATGCCATTGGGAATAGTGTTCTTGAGTGTCTGTCAATGTTGTGAGGATTCTCAATACTCATCATGGATGCTGCTTGGCGAGACATTTGCTTTACAGAGGACAAACTGCAGCCCTTCTCTTTCTTCTTGTCCACAGCCTCATTCCCTTCACATGCCACAGATTCCTCAGGCGTCTCCTGCTGAGTGGAGTCTTCCGTCTGCATCTTTTTGGGTGACATCGAATTGACCAAGTGAGTCGTACCATTTGACTCCTCGAATTCTTTGAGTAGTTCCTATGAAAAGTTCATTTAAAAATGTAATTAATTAGTTGTAAAAGTGTGTCATTTTTAACCACTGTCAATGGTTTCTCACCCTTTGCACATCTACAATGGTCTGGTGCTGCATGGTGCAGAAATGAGCGCAGGCATATTCTAGCAGAGCACCAAAGATGAAGGTGAAACAGATGCCGAGATAGACGTCGATAGCCTTAATGAAGCAGTTGGCATTAGGAAGTGAGGTCCTGGCACCCATCATTAGTGTAGTCATGGTGAGAACAGTGGTCACCCCTGTCAAATAAATGGATTTGATAGAGAATATTTAGTTTGTTTTATCTAGAAATGTTTTATAGCACATGTTTGCTAGAGTAAAAAACTCTTGAAATCACTGGCCGATGCAGGTGCGAGCTGGTACGGAGGACTGACTGATCCAGAAAGACACCCATGACAGAACCACAAGCAATGTTGAGGGCACGTACGTCTCCAGAATGAAGAACAGCACATTTCTACGCAAAGCGAAGTGGAGCACTAGCTTCGGGTAAAAACCTGCAACAGATCCAGAATATGGCAGGTGATTCATACACTGTAAAAATGTTTGGAATTTTTACAGAAAAATACTATAAAAATGGTACATTAAAAATTAATCATTTGTAGAATTTGATTATGTGTAAAATGCTGTTAAATTGATGTTTTTCAAGTAAAAACTATGAATTACCATATAATTGACTGTGAAAACAGTGAAAGGACATTCCTAGTAATCTCTGCTTGACACTTATGATAATATTTTATTTAAACAGTTTTGTTTCGACTTATTTTTGTTATCCATAATATACATTAGGGGGTTTTGTGTTACATTTTCTGTTATTTAGTGTATATTTTGTTGCTTTTTGTTTTACCACCTGTATTATCATGTTGATTATCAATACAATTCTGATGCAAACATGAAAATTCTGTCATCATTTACTCAGAATTTTGAATTTCCATATTTGGGTGAAATAATTTTACCACAAGGTTCATGTGTGATTCATGAAACATTCGTATGCTGCCAATCCCATCGTATGCTGATAAATGTGGCGGCTGAAATCAGTCATTTGAATATCACACCCTTAAAAATTCACATTCACGGTTAGGATATGGCATGGAGAAATGTAACCAGGCCAAGTAGAGGAAGTAATCTCATGAAAGAGAAATTGATTATTACTCCAAAATCACCCATTAACCTCGCAATTGCAAACAATTACATTAATTTATATTTATATTTAATATCTGTACATACAAATCATTTACAAACTATTTCCCCTCACTCCACAACAAATTCTTGAAAGGGTTAGTTCACCCAAAAATAAAAATGCTGTCATTAATTACTCACCCTCATGTCGACACCCATGAGACCTTCATTCATCTTCGGAAGACATCATTAAAGTAATCCATGTGACTCCAGTGGTTTAACCTCAATTTTATGAAGCGCAAACAAATCACTTGCGTTGCTTCATAAAATTGAGGTTAAACCACTTGAGTCAGATGGATTACTTTAATGATGTCTTTCCTACCATTCTGCACCTCGAATGTGGTAGTTGCGTAGCTCCAAATGGAGGGACAGAAAGCTCTCGGATTTCATCGAAAATGTCTTCATTTGTGTTCCGAAGATGAACAAAGGTCTCATGGGTGGGGAATGACATGAGGGTGAGTAATTAATAACAGAATTAACATTTTTGGGTGAACTAACCCTTTAAATTTAACAGTATTCAGAACAAGGATGACAAATAAGTAGGCCTAGCTATTATTTATATATTAAACTATAAAATCAAACACAAAGTAGGCTATAGTGACATTCATTATAAACAACAAACAAACATCAAGCCAAAATGTATTTATTTAAAGTTAAACTGAAACGGCACTGGGCTCACCTTTCTCATTCAAAAATCCAAATATGTTTCTATATTTGCCATGTAACATTTGGTTGCTAAACTTTTATTCAGTAGGCCAATATCCACGTAAAACATTATCCTTCACATGCAGAAAAATGTGTTTGTTTGGGCGCTGGGCATGTTGATTTTACAGTGGACCATTTAAGACAGTGCAGTGTAACTTTGATGTTTGGTTGACTGCATTTTAGTTTGATGATAAATGGCTGAAATGTCAAGTTAGCAATGCTAGAACTGATATTTTGTGTGTGCGGCACTGTGTGTGGTGAGGCGCCTGCATGCACCATCAGTTGGATTTAATAAAATAAACACATATAAAGAAAACAAATACAATGCATTAGTAATTTATTTGATTCCTTTTATACAGTTAATTGTATTCTGTTTTTCTCTGTTCACACGCTGCAGATGTGTATGTGACGATGTGTGAATCCTCATGTTCTGTTGTTTATGCTGCTATTTGCGCTTGTAAAGCTAAACCCCTGGAAGAAAAACATTTGTGGTATTTTTAATGGGTCACAAACATCTATTGTGATTTAATTTTAATTTGAAAATCTAATCTGTTGCTTAATGGTTAATGATCGATTAATGAGCTTCGGTTTTCGGACACTGTCGGGAAAATTACAATTCTCCATACTATGCTGCATGCAAGTTCGCGTTAACTCAAAAACTTGTGTACTCAAGCTGAGACCGGACGTGAGAATTGATAGTAGCCACCACCGCTCACATCCATAAAATAGATGCCAAGTTTCACGTGAAAACGGCTGTACGCCCAGTTTTCTGTCGCACGTTTGTTTCATAAATGAGGCACATTGACACTGTATTTGTATGGTGTATTTCTGATATTAACTAGATATTTTTTATAGTGTAGACCGTTTCTAGCAGCGCTAGCAACATTAATGCCATGAATTCAATTACTGAGGAATACATGAACTGATTAAATGTACAGTGGTACCAAAAATAATATGAATTTTAGTCCACTAAATATCAAAATATCAAACTAAATGGCATCTGCAGACAAAATATGCTATCCTTTTTCTGTATCATTTGAAACCTAAAACCTCTCTTTGTGCAATATTTTGCTTGAAATATTTGCTTGTTCTATTTTCTTTGAAAAATAAATAAAAATAAAACCATTTGGATGATTTTGTGTTATCTAATGCAAAGACATTCATGCATCTTTAAGTCAGGCTCAAGTGTCCAAATTCTTTTTTGGGACACTGTAAACCATGATTGCGCCGTAAGCCGCTTAGGAGAAAGATGTCTGTTAAATGTATAAACATAAGGATGACTGGCTGGTACTTTTCAGTAAAACAAAATGTAAATGGCCAAAATATTCATAGTGAAATTAGATGTTTATACCTGTTTCATACACGGCTTCAGATACGGTTGTGTAGTAGCTCTCTATACTGTACTGGGCCAGACGCAGTGTATCTAACCCCTTCACTGAGTCATTCCCTCGGGTCCAGTAAAACACCACATCCTGTAAATTATAGCCCCCTGAACATGCATGCACACACATAAAGGTTTAAGGGTTTGTACAGCATGCTCTTGAATAATCAATAAAATATGCGTAGAAATCATTTACATTTGATTTGTTTGAGAGTGGAAACACTTACAGCTTTCTAATTGCAAAGTACACTCTTGTCTATCCATAGGATACTTGGTGAGGTCCATGTTACAGGCGATGGTTGCTGTTATGCTGTGGAGACAAGGAGGAATATTGATTGAACCATTTCAGGAGGAAGGTTCCCCAGACGCACATACAGCTGCCTGGTGCAGCTGTTCAGCCTTTGGTAAGAAGCTGTAAATTCAGATTCAGGTGTTTACCGGAGAGCGTAGAGCACAGTGCCATTGCTGAAGATGCGGATCAGACGGTTTTCCACAGTCACATCATGGAGGAAGGAACGCTTAGAATCAGGGATGAACGTATCGGGGATCCACAGCAAAGAAACCAGCCGTCCATCCAGACTCAAACTTTCATTTCCAGGGAATATCAGTCGGGAATCCTGCCATCGTTGTCTTAGGAAAATAGTGGCTGTATAGTCCTATCAGTATGTGAACAGAAAAGAATCCCATTAGTCTCAAAGAAAGTTTACAGGTGAGATTATAAACATGAGTAGTACCATGTTAATCTCAGAGATGGCATCAATGCTGGCAATATCCAAACTCATTCCAATTTTAACAGGCCCCTCTGTGGGAACAAAGAGATGTGTTTGTATTATTCATCTTTTATTTCTCAATCTATATTTAATCAACTGCAGTTGGCCCTCACCGTTAAAGTTTGGCCTTAGGTATCGATTGTAGCCTTTCATCAGCTTCTGTATGGTGGGCTGCAGTTGTGAATCGTTCCACTCGCCATACTGATTCCCATAGAATCCTCTTTCACTGCGAGACAGGGAGAAATGTTATGGCCTATGTGGATAGCCCGTGATTCATAGTCTCAATGCGTCAGATGTTTATCTCTTCACTCACCCGTTTGTAATCAACAGAAATAGACTCATCCAGAACAGAAGATAGAGCAGCATTCTGTGATAACGTGATAAAGATGAGCAGTGGCTGTGAAGAGAATTTAAGAAAAAAGTTTTGTTAAAATCGTCTCCATCAAGAACGGATTATGACCAGTTGCTGTGTCGCACCCTTTCTTGTCATCTCCAGGGATTATACAAATTAGAGAATAAGATTGAATTGTGCCTTTGTATTCCACTTTGCTATAATTGAGATTTTAAATTAAAATTATGCCTGGAAAACTAAGAACTGCAGCTTTATCTTATCAGTCTGCAAGGGTTCCTATTGTTTTTGACAAATTAATCACCATTTCTTCATGACCTTTTCATTCGTTTTTGATTTATTAAAGCAACTTTTAAAAAAGTAACTCAACAAAACAGTTTGCTAATGAATTAAACATTTAATTGACGAAAACATATTCAACATATTCTTTTCCCGGCGTGTTTAAAAATTCCAGATTTTCAGTGATTGTGAGAACCCTTTCTGTAATCTTTCTGCAGTATTAATTAATACGATAATCAACATATAATTATTAAAGGTATTAATATCGTCGAATGCAATTATAATTAGTTAAAATGTACACATCCAATCACTGCGAGTATTAATTTCCCATTTGCATTGCATTGTTTTCAGGTGTCTCTCAGCTCAAGGTCCCAGGACACTGGTCCTGTTTACCCTCATTAATACCCATCAACCATCTATACTTTAATGTCCCAGAACCTTACCACAAGATGGCAGCAGTCCTCTCTGCCCGCACACAATTGCACCACCACCAACCTTTCATTAATGTACTATTTTATTTAATGCACAACTTCCCAGTCACCCTTTCTCTTTAAGCTTGTGAAGCTGACATGCTTGCCTCAAAACACCAGCAATAACCACTGCAGTTATTGTCATGGGACCTGATCAAGAAGTAGTCCATAATGAAAGGCGCTGGACCATTGTACCACAGATCAGCCCCCACCAACCATTTCTCTCGCTCTCTTTCTCTCTGTTTCTTTCATTCTAAGTGTCTCTCTCTTTTTCTCAATGGATTTTTTTTAGATTAGAGCAATCTGTCAAAATGTCAGCACGTCTACTAAACGAGTCACATAAAATAGACCTTTTGCACCCTGAGGTGTGAGAAAGTACAATTCTTGAGATTATCATGTGTCAAGAATTTCACATGTATAAATTTTTTTTCTCCAGCTTTTCCACTAGCACTCACTATTGCATTAATTTAAAATCACAAATGCAAAAGATCCAGATGCAAAAACTATCAAATATTCTCCAGAATGCTAACAGTGTTCCGTCTTCTTTGGCATGCCACTCATCTCATCATTCCCACGACATATTGTTGCTCTTTCCCATCTTCAATTATTCCCTTTCTCCACCTCACCCCTCCATTCGTCAGCTGTCCCCATCTACTCTCTGTCATGCTGCATGAACATCACAATGACAGCAGTTACCTGTAGAGATATGAGATGCAAATCATTGTGACTTTACCCTTCACTCTTCTTCTTGGTCTCTTTCTCTGTTGGTGTACCTGTAAAATTGATTCAGGTTGATAAAGATGTTTTCAAAATCCTTAAATGACTGTTTTCTTTTATCTTGGGTCTTCTTATGTTTTCTTTCATTAAAATCTCTTATTGTTTCTTGGTCTCAGCATGCACTGCGTCTCCTTCGTCCAAGCATGGCTTCCCTCACACTCGTCACTTGACTGGCTCTGAGAATATCCCCTCTCTCTACCTCCCCCATTCCCCCAACCACCCTCCAGTATCTCTCTCTCTCTCTCTCTCTCCTCTCTCTCTCTCTCTCTCTCTCTCTCTCTCTCTCTCTCTCTCTCTCTCTCTCTCTCTCTCTCTCTCTCTCTCTCTCTCTCTCTCTCATACATGTGCACAGCTGTGTCAGATGCCTGTGATAGCACCTGTAGTTTTATAGATGAATCTCTTTCATTGCTTGGCTCCCTATAAATCAATGTCATTAACAATGTCATGTGGCTTGTGACATTCTCTCTTCCTTTCACTCAACTGCCTCCCTTACAGTTTCAATCACAATGCAATTTTTTCCCTTGTTCCTCATTAGAAATTCACATCACATTTCACGTCTGTGTCTTTCATCTATTTTGTTTTTCTGTATTCTGTTACTTTTGAAGTGTCTGTGATACGATCTATGTCGTTTTATTTCTCATTTCTATCTCTGCCTCTTGTCATGCTGTTTTCTCTCCATCTTTTCATCTCGCTTATCCATACATTCTTTTAAGATTGCTCTGGAGAGAGTGTTTATTGTTCCATCGCAGGGATTTTCACTGCTTTTTCTATTGCCAAACTTGGGCTAACACCAGAGCTCAAAGACTGGCCCACACAGAATTTGTGCAACACAAAATGTTCCGCAGATCTGGAACACACATAAGTCACAAAGTTTTACCCAGCGCACCTTATGTGTGCATTAATAAAATATACTTGATTCTAACCACCCATGACCAAAAATAAATAATTGTATAACATATATAAAAAATTAATAAAACTAACCTGTCCAGAATATATTTAGGCTAAAGGTCATAAGTGAATATAAAAAATATATCTGAAAACATATTTTTTTTGCCGTATATTAGATCATTTGTTTGCGAAATAAATGAAGGCACTGTCTATTTATACTAAGTGCAGATGGCCAGCCTAGTTGACAGGCTATTTTGAATAACTCCGCCCACTACTTTCTACCTGTAGTACAAATGGCATATTACTTTTATTTAAATTCTGTCAATGGTTGCATTTAGTGTAATGCTATCTGTTGCCATTTATATTTGTTACAACAGTATATTTACACTCAGTGTCAATAGCTGCTGCCATAAATGAATCAAGGCTGACTGTGATAGCAAATTTCTTCAATGGAATCGTTAACACAACTTATGCTTTTCAGTAATGCTTTAACCACAAAACTAGAGGTGTGTCCCAGTTTGTGTACTTATGCACTATTTGTTTTGTAATGTAGTGTGTTCTCACTGAAAATTCCAAAAAGAAAACAAATACATTTTAAAAACTGATGCACTTAATTGTCTGAAAAAACAAAGCGTGGAATGTCCGACACTTCATACACTAAACTGTCACAGCTTTAATCACGTAGCAGAGGAGGAGGAGCTATCACACTGATACTGAATAAAAGACAAGACAAGACACCTTTATTTATATAGCGCTTTTTACAATGCCAATTGTTTCAAAGCAGCTTCACAGTGTTAAACAGGAAAATAATGCTACAGATTTTGATTCGGCTGTACAGCCTCTCTGGAGAAAACGGTGATGTCATCTAGCTCATTTCAATGATCATATAGTGACAATGCGGGCAGATCAATAATTTAGTTGAAAGTTTATTTGAATATTTAGTGTCCCCAACTGAGCATCCAAGCCAAAGGCGACAGTGGCAAGAAACCAAAACTCCATCAGATGGCATGATGGAGAGAAAAAAAGAAAAAAAACCTTGGGAGAAACCAGGCTCAATCGGGGAGTTCTCCTCTGGCCAAATGACAAAATAACCTTATTAAATCAATACAATACACATTTGAGTACATAGTGTATAGTGCCACATTTAGGACACAACTTAGGTGTCAGTATCAGTCCAAGACAACTTTCATACTAGCCAGTACAGCTTAAGTACTTACTTTGTGACTGTTAAAAAAATGATGCTCTATAGCAGCGGTTCCCAAACTTTTTTTCCTGCGCAACCCCTTCTATGTCCCAACCGGGTTGGCACACCCCCAATCCCCACTTCAAAAAAAAAATGCAACAAAGCCATATAAAGACTCATGTTTAATAATGCGCAAATAACCAGAACACGCATGACAATAACAATATCAACAAAGTTCCTTCTTTTTCCCCCGTCTGGTGTTCACCCTCATCACCGCTTTTTTGCCATCTCTTTCCCTCCTCTTCGGTTTCCTCCGGCGCATCTTCTGACTCCCGCTCATTTTCTTTCTCTATTCTCTCCGTCTCTGTTGCCTCCAAATCCTCACTCTCTCTTGGTCCCTCTCCTCCTTCGTGACTAACAACTTTATCATAAGACGTCCCACTTGACAGTTTCCCTGATTTCAGCCAGTTAAACATATTTATAATATATATATATGGAATGAATTAAACGAGTTGGCACACATATAGCCTAGCCTGCAGTGCATAAAAGAAGAGCCGTGCGTAGAAGACAGCTGTTGTCTTCTTCTACGTTTCTATCAAAAACTAATAAATTATAGTTTTTTATTTAAAATAAAAGTGATTACAAAGGAAATGTTTACTGTTCATGTTTTTTTATTGTATGGAAAAAAAACAGACCGCCATTACATTTTTCCCCTGGTGGCAGCTCGCGTACTTGCTCTGGCGTGTTGCCTTCCGATCTTTTGAATATCCCGATCTATTATGACCCCTGACCTGTAAAGTTGCCAGAATAATAATCATACGCTGTTTGTTAATTGGCCAGAGGAGAACTGGCACCCCGACTGAGCCTGGTTTCTCCCAAGGTTTATTTTTCTCCATTAGGCCACCTGATGGAGTTTTGGTTTCCTTGCCACTGTCGCCTTTGGCTTGGCTTGCTCAGTTCGGGACACCAAATTTTCAACTAAATATCCCAAAAAATCTAATTAGTAAACTAATTTACTGATCTGCCCACATTGTCACTGTATGATAATTGAACTGAGCTGATGACATCACTGTTTTCTCCGAAGCGGCTGTACGGCCGAATCAAATTCTGTTGCATTATTTTCCTGTTTAGCAAGCTGCTTTGAAACAATCGGCATTGTACAAAGCGTTTATATAAATAAAGTTGACTTGACTTGACTTACTATATAGTAAGGAAGTAGACATATTCAGATGCATCCATGGACATTCAATCAGTTCCATAGAAATCAATTTTTGCTGCAAAATGAGTGCAAAAAATGCTAAAACATTACAAAATGAAACGCATTCTGTTTGGGCCTGGGTATGGCTTCATTATTTAGCACTATGAACAACTTTGAACTTTGTAAATAACCAACCTTGGGTTACTTCTCAAGTAACATATCAATTTGACAGCATTCTTTTTTTCTCATGTGTGTCCATCAAAGTCTTGTCCCTTTTAGTTAGGCAGTCTTCCGTTTATATTTTTGTCAGATGGAAAGCTGCCGGAGAAGCACAGCGGACCTGCTTTAATCATACCCCTGCGGTTTGACCGGCTCGCTATGATTAAAGTGGACTCCTCTCGGCATCCTCAGGCTCTAAGCCCACACAACATTGTAAACAGAGGCGCTGGATTCAAACCGACGGCTAAAGGAATGTTTGACAGCACAGAGACACACAGGTGACGCCCCAGTAAGCTCAATTATATAACCTCTGCTCTCTTCCTACAGGGAGGCCTGATTTCCTTCCTGGATTAATGTTTATCTTCTGGTGCAAATCAGACGTTTTCTGAAAAAGGAAACTTTCTCAAATGACGCCTCTGCAGTTCAGGAACTGACACCGCCGGTGATGCCATTGTTTTCATATGACCTGTTTAAAAAGCTCCCAGCCTTTGCTGGCTTATTTGCAAGGATAATAGCATGGAGCTTTGAGTGAGAGGCATCAGGTGTGTCCTAGATGAAAGAACGGCCTGTGTCATCCTCCCCATTAGACCTGCAGACATCAAGCGTGGACTGGTGGACTATTGAGTGCCAGCAGAATAACTTAGACCAGCATGTTGTCTGAGCCAATGACTTATGCCCAGATCGACCCTAGAGCCCAAGAGTTTTATGGCTGAAAATCAGGTCACTGCCACCAATCACCTTAGCACATGAATAGTTAGTTCTTCTCACCTTGGTCAATCCAGTTGACAGATTATCAACACGCCTACTTCCTTCTCTCCTCCTCCACCACTACTCTCTTTAATTCATGTTGCCTTAATCTGTCCTCTTTCCATTTTTGTGGAGACCTTCACATGCCCGGTCTAGTAATGGTCTCCACATCCACTTTAGTAGATCACTCAGGCAGTTTTATAATTACAAAGCCGCATGGCAGTGCAGTTCATACATGAAAGTGAAGATTGAAAGGACTTCCTACATGCTTCATGACCTCATTTGTCATCACATGACTTGCATTCATTCAGATAAATCCACCAGCCGGCCATTTACATGCATATTACTATAATATATCAGCTCAGCCAGCCTGATTTTCTGCACGGTTCTTTCAATTTTCATTATCCTGACCTACACTCTTCAAATAAAGACTCCAATAAGACCCAGAAGTCACAGAAGAATCTTTTTAAAGGGGTAATTCACCCATGACAATTATGTCATTATTTACTCACCCTTATGTTGTTCCAAATCTGTATGCATCCATTTCTGGGTCCCACTTTATATTAGGTGGCCTGAACTACTACTTACATAAAAAAAGTACAATTGTATTGCAAAACACTTTCGCTGATATTGAGTTGGGATACGGGTAAAGTTAGGGACAGGTGTGGTGGTATGGGTAACTTTAAGGGTAGGGTTAGGTATAAGGGAAGTGTCAACATGTGTAATTATAAATGGAACCAATTAATTACAGATGTTGCCTAATTACATGCAGGTAATGTTTTAATGTAAGTACAATGTAAAAACATGTACACAAAAAGTGCATTGTATAAAATTACTAATTTAAATGTTAAATTAACTATAAGTATATATAGTTAAGACCACCTAATACTGTATGGACAAAAAAAAAAAACTCAGATATTTCTCTATATATATTTTCTTTTATGTTCCACCAAAGAAAGAAAGTCATAAAGGTTTGGAATGACATGAGGATGAGTAAATGACAACATAATTGACATTTTGGCTTTAACTTTTTATTTTCAATTTTTTTGCAAAATCATCTATATGTGATCATGCTTTATAAAGAACAAGGAAACCAATATTTTGATTTTAAGAATCTATAATCTAAAGAGCAACTCGAAGTAGGCTACCGTGGGAAATGATTATTAATAATCCTGCAAAAAACCTTTTTATTAATTGTATAGCTATCTCATTTAACAGACATGAAATGGTCACTCATTCATGCATGCACATTTTTCTGTACTCACCTTTTTTGCTTCCTAGTTCAGTCTTGAGTCCGAATGTGAACGTTAAATGTGTGCTGGTTGTGAGGATGTGCAGATTCTGTGCCTATCTCCTTTTTCCCTTTTTGTCTTTCAATGCTCTCTCTCTCTCTCTCTCTCTCTCTCTCTCTCTCTCTCTCTCTCTCTCTCTCTCTCTCTCTCTCTCTCTCTCTCTCTCTCTCTCTCTCTCTCTATTTTTTTATTACTCTGTCTCTCACACTCTGTCGCTCTCATGTACTCTCTTGTGGGCAGGACATACTCTAGTGTTCGGTTTTCAGCAAGGAAAGAGAGTGTTCCTTGTCTGCATGCCAACCATAGGGGTGATGTGGATGAGTACATGGCATTAGCAGGATTTGGTCTATGCCAGACTCATCCCCAAGGGACCTAAATCAAAAGACTAAATAAAATTCCATTATATGTTGAAGAAAAATAAATAAATAAATGATATTCTAGAGGTTAGGATAATCTGCTTACATCCACTGGAATTGTGTAAGAACAGACATGGCTTTGGGAGGGTGAGCTATTTAGTAAATATTTTATATTTAGATGTCCATTTCAGTTGTGGACCTGACTCTTTTCTTTCTTTTCATAGCAGTTGACACACATCCTTAATAAATAAACAATAAACCGATATCAACGTCACACAAGCACATAGTGACAGAAGAGCTGAACTGGCCAATCAGGATTAATCAGAGAAGCTGATGAGGAGACGTCCTCAAATCCACATTCTACGAGGAGAGGTAAGTGTAATTTTGCATCAGTGCAAACAAACAACCCCTCCCCTTATGTATTATTATCTCTGGACATGTTCAATGAACATTTCAAAACTAATTTCCCCCGAGAGTTTTTTCTCCTTTATCCTTCCATTCGCTTTACTTTTTGTTTGTGCCTAATACTATATAGTTAAAACCAAATCAGTGTAGACATAATATGCTGAGGATTGCAATCACACACATAAGAACCTCTAAACTTTTAAAACATATTTAGTCATATGACTTGCCTTTAGAGCAGACAGTTGGCTAAAGGCTTGAAATTCTTTGTAATGCCCCCCAAAAAAGGAATTTGCCTACAGAGAGAATGAAATGAATAAAACATCAGCAAGTTTATAAGTGAGGAAACAAGAGCTGTGGGATTTCAGCATCAGTTTGCTGGTAATGTGTGATGTTAAGCAGCTGTAAAGGATGAATGCAGCAGAACTCTACTGTGGGCATATATTGACACATTCATTAGTGCTGTATAGGAGATGCCTGCATACATCTCATTTATTTCTCTCTCTGGTGAACATGTAATTGACCGACACAGTGCAAAGCTTTCATTTTAGAACATCCAAGTGAACTAGATTTGCTTTCTGCTATTAACAATATCAATTTACAGTTTACTTAAATATATTGTTTATTTAATATATTTCTTTAAATAGTGGGCTTCCTTTGTTTTGCAGTGGTTATAAATTACTTATCAATTAATTACTTATCCACCAAATTATGTATACATATACAATACATAATCATTTTCTTACAGTGCAACCACCTGCATACAAAAACACTCTTTCCCTATTCCCCCTTGCTTTTCCCCTCGCTATCAAGCACACCAGCTTTATTTACATGTACATCTGTATTCTCCACATACTAGCTGTTTCCTATCCCTTAAACAGTATGCCACAGACCAGGTTACTGGAGTACGAGACCGTAGCTTGGCAACCACAAGTCAAGGTTAACATGTTGACATGTTTAATATACTATTTTCTCCCTGGTGTAATACTGCAGTTCTCGGGGTCTCTCTCTTGCTATATATTTCACTGCTTTCAAATCCTTTCAGTTGTAATGGCAATAATATGTTGCATTACCCATGACTAATGAATAATGCTTTTGCAATACTCCATAGCCTTATAATGAGGCAGTGTATAGCACCCTATAGTGCTTATACTTGTTTAGAATGCCTATTTTTGGTTAAGCTGATAGTGAAATGTATTAAACACCTGGAATTTGCAGTCTTACTGATGACACTCATATTTTAATAGCTCTTTTGTTGTCATCCACTATTCTCAACCTACTGATGCATTTTTTGGCTTATTATTTTATTAATTTGTCTGTATACTTAGCTACTGTATGAGAAATTTATATTTGTGACCATATAAAGTAGTCGAATAAATGGCACACAATAAAATTACAGGCATTAGTTGCTGGGCATGAAAATCATATTTTTTTTCAGGAAGCTAATTTATCTTTATTTCCAGTCACACATTGCATGCCTAATGTAAATTGTGAGTGTAAACAAGGGAAGAGGGCTCAGAGACAGCCCAACAGCATGAATCTATTTGACATCCAGTGTCTAGGAGAAGCACACAATTTATTTCCATAGGAAAGTCCTTTTCAGCCCCATCACTGTGCAGACATGTTGGTGTATGCTGATGAATGCCGCGTGTGGGGGCCACATCTTACCTTAGGCTAAGTAAGTGCACTAGAGTGAAGATACCAGCCTGATGAAGAGCATGCATCAGTGCATACATGCTTCTGGACTCATGATGTTGTTGGATCATTTAAAGGTCACATATGGGTGAAGACGTACCATGATGTAAGGTGTCTTTTAATAGGTTAGGTTTAATGTTATATTTCAATCAATGTGTTCTACATTTTTTAGCAATTTTTCTTGATGTATTTATTTAGTAATTGCAAGAAATGCTTTGTATTTTCCCATTTGGATGTAAAATACTTGTTAAATAGTAAATCGGTATTTATGAACAGATCTGTTTCTAAAATGGCTTAATTTTATCTATCTCAGTCAGTATGTTAGACTTTCTCCTGATGGCTTGGTTAATTTAATTAATTTAATTTAATTGAAATTCACGCAAGGCGAGTTAAATCCCATTGCTACAAACACATTTTATGGTCAAGTGAATCCTAATCATGTACTTTTTTCCTGATAATATTGATAAAACAACAAAAAAATCTATTCATTCTGTGCTTTCTTAAGCGTTTAGAGTTTTTTATGTGCTTGTCGGAACCAGGGGCTCCAAAATTGCCCCCATACCCTTCACTTGAGGGAACAGCCATTTGCAGTGATTATTGAGCGTACTTATTCAATCCCATAATGCACTTCAGTAGTGTGCACACTTCAGAATAGGCTACCCATGCACTGTGAGTGTCACGTCGAATGAATTCCAGCGTCTTGCCAGAAAATGCTGCCACACTCAGTGTGCGAATTTGCTAACTTGTTTTCATTCACTCCTTGACTTGTTTTCAAGTGGACTATTACTGGACTAAAGTAGGGAATAGTGAATTAGGGTATAGGAGCAATTTCAAATTCAGCCATTTTGAGAGCAAAAAGCATTTATTTCCATTGACATACATTTAAAAGTAGTATCCTTTATGTGGAACGAGCACCCATGATTAAAGCCTGCAAAAAGCAGTTTGCGTACTTCCTTCCGAGAGTCACACATTAGCTATGCTAATAGTGTGAACAAAGTGCTGCTCGGTGTCTGTTCCCTTTTTGTTGACGTAAACAGGAAGTTTCCTCTCAAGTATCCAAAAACATGACAAAGCGAATGAGAATTTAGCTGACACATCTTGTTGATACACCATTTATTTGAATATTTACAGTGACAAGATATCAGGAAACACTTATAATCCTAGATAAGGCAAGTCTGTTTTACCATAATGCTACAGATTTTTATTGACCCACCCTCTTTTGAGCAATGACTGAATTACACAGGCACTGCATTCTTTTAACCACTAGGGGGAGCAAAAGACATACAACAAGGATGTCACATTGGCTTGCTGTATGTGTCATTCACGTACACATACGCCCTGCAATGATCAGACCAAACGATTAGATGAATATCTGGGTTTGAAGATCCAACATCAACCATAAGCCTGATTGTCAAGGATGTGGTTAGGCATCTGTGGGACATTGTATTTGCTTATGAAACATCTCAACTGTTAGCTGTTGAAACTAATAAACAACCATGATGTTTGAAACCAGCAGCCAGCAGATTTGGAGCCAAATGCCTCTTAACACTCATGGAGTTTTGTTTTTGTCGTGTTGACATGTCAAATATTTTAAGGGGAAATAACACAGAACAGTTCATTACACTAAAGTGTTTGTTGTCTCTCAACACTATTTTCACTAAATATTCTATATAAGCCCTGGTACTTGTCAGTTCATTTAGAGCACTGTGCTTCCCAGATATACAGAGGATAGTTTGCATTTGGAGCAATCCAAAAGGATGAATGCTTTCATGTGGTGAAGGAATTTGACTTCGGACTGTAGATATGGACTAACAAGTCTTCTGTTCCGTTTTACTTCCTCGTGAAGAACATCTTGTTGGATTCATTCAATGGATCTGGTTTCTTCTGTTATTAATTGGATTTTTTTTCTTCCTTTAAGGACCAAGAAGATAGAAATGGTACCTGATTTCCTGTTTTAGTCAGTGTTCAGAAGAACTGGATTGCTTGTCTTTCTTAGAATGATTGTCTAAATTCATGGAACAACGATTGAGTTTAAAAGTAGTAGGTATCAAAGTTGAACTGAATCAAATATGAACAGTTTAAAATGAATTTTGAAATTATATTAATTACATATAATATTCTATTAATGATATTATGTAATTACATGTTTTCTATTTTAAATGGTAAATGTTTCAAAATGTATTACAGTCTATTAACATTTTTGATTAAATTCATTAATAAAATACTTCTTCTGTCTTTAAAAAAAAGCTTTTGCATGTTACATTCTTCAGATGCTGTACTATTTTAAATAGGTGTTTTAACAAGGATTGTTAATTATGTGGATGTGTGCATGATATAGCGAGCGAGAGAGAGAGAGAGAGAGAGAGAGAGAGAGAGAGAGAGAGAGAGAGAGAGGAAGAGAGAGAGAAAGCAAAGGAATGAGTAAGTCATTGTCATTCAAATTTAGTCAGGTCAGAAGAACGTTAACATGACTTTGTAAAAGGTTAGTTGTGTGTATGTGTGCTAATAATTCAAGGACAGCCTTTTCATCCTGTCTCCTTAGCATGCACCTGAAGTGTGTTAGAGTATTTACACACAACAATGACCTGGAACTGGATGGTCTTTCTCCTGCCTGATTCAGTGAATCAGAGCTTCATCTCTCTGCCTGACAACTTCATGCTGAGTTTACTAAACATCACTAATCAGTCAATACTGTTTAGCTAATAACAGTGCAGCGCGTGCTTGCTGTTTTGGTTTTGGCGTTGTAGTAGTTGGCAGGAGGGTGCATTGCCCTTTAGGGAGGTTGTTCTCATTTAGTGCACTGTGTTCCTCATTATTATTTCAAATACAATTTATTGACACTGAAAAACCAACAGCCTTAAAGCTTGAAGCTTATCAGTTCTGTCATCACCTTTTAACAGTTCAATTTCAGTTCACCGGCCCCTTCCTCCAAAACACGTCATAGTCCTGATGGATTTGTTCATGTCTGTTTAGAGTTTACTCTATCAACACTACACAGAACCAGCTGGAATGCTCTCTACTTATTGTCATCCTTCACTTAACCCTCACCCACACTAACACTGAAAGGAAATACTATGAATTTTACCCCAAAACAGACTATTTTTGGTTTTGTTCAAAGATTTCTTTAGCTTTTCTGTTATGGCTTTAAGAATGATTAAGCATATTTAACAAGGACAAACTTCTTAACTTTAGCTTTGGTTAAAGTTATGTATACTTAATATTTTATTTTATTTAGTTTTTGACAAAAATCAAATAATAAATTGTGGCCCCCATGCAGTAACTCTGTGGAGCCCCCCTAGTGCAGACCCCCTGGATAACCATTCATGTCCCATTATATTCATATAAAAATTATTATAATGCTTGTTGAAGAAAACACATGTCCAAAAAAACATTGCATCAAACATTATTAGGACTGTTGTTCCTTTTTCATAATTATTATTTACATAATATAAATAAAAAGACAAGTCAGGACCATGACTGGCGTTTTCCTGGAAGTCAGTAATGGCAGTACTGGCTGTTATTTGCTGGTAATATGTCATAAAATCTGTTCCTGAAATACAGCAGCAGCATCTTGAACACATTGTTTTGGTAGATTCCGTTTGAGAGACAGGTGTGTGCCACACAACAGGCAGCAGGTGTGACAGAAGATTTATAGATTTTAATCACATTATACTGTTGAGAAATAATTCTGCCCCAAGGCTACAGGAAAGAGTGTGGTTGGGGAGTGGATATTGAACGTAGCTAATCAAATCTGGTCAAAAAGATTATATATATATATATATATATATATATATATATATATATATATATATATATATATATATATATATATATATATATATACCCATTCTCTTTGCACCCACAATGTCTTGTCTCATTTGAGTATGACCCTCATGCTGTGGATGCTATCATCTTCTTCACTTAAGATAAGCCCAAGAACCTATTGTTATTGTGAGTGAACTGTGTTATACTATTGCTTTCTACTTCATTAAATTAGGTTCTATCTCCGCCACTGTTCAACCTAACCTATTGTAAGGAATCTGGGGGTTACGTCATTATTCGTTACTAAACTTTGAAAAACAAATCAGTTCAGTAGTAAAGGGCAGTTTCTTTCATTTGATATCAATTGTGAAATTAAAACAGTTTTTGTCTCCAAAAGACTTAGAGACCGCAATCCACGCCTTCATAACATCACGTCTGGACTACTGTAATTCTCTGTACTGTGGCCTGCCTCAAACTACTTTCTCTCGCCTGCAAATTGTCCAAAATGCTGCACTGAGACTTCTTACCAGCACCAAAAAGAGAGATCACATCTCTCCCGTTTTAGCGACTTTACATTGGCTTCCAACTAAGTTCAGAATTGATTTTAAAGTTGCAGTATTTGTGTACAAGGCTCTATCTGGTGTTGCACCAAAATACATTAGTGACCTTCTGATTCCTTAAACTCCCTAAAGAACTCTTAGGTCATGTAATCAGCTTCTTTTAACTGTCCCACGTTTTTGTTGTAAAACTAAAGGTGGTCGGGCCTTCTCTGCTGCAGCACCTAAACTCTGGAACAGTCTGCCCTTCAATGTGAGGTCTGCTCCTTCATTAGCCAGTTTTAAATCGGCTCGTTAATCTCATCTGTTCTCTCTGGCTTTTGATTAGATCGATTATTGGTAGATTTTATATTATTTATTTAGATTGTATCGGGTCAAAAGTGTTTATATTGTGTATCTGCCTTGTTTCTTTTTTATGCTTTTGTTTATATGCACTTTGTCTTATTGTACAGCACTTTGGTGTAACTCTGTTGCTGTCACAATCACCAGTGAGAGAGCCCTGTGATTACCACCAGAGGGCACGCCACCCCGGACTGTCATTTCATCAAAGACTACATTACCCATAATACTCTTTGCCCGGACTCATTATCCCTGATTACATCCACCTGTGTCTCATTACTTTGTTCACCTCACCCTATGTAAGCCTGGTTAGCTTGTTAGTTGTATCACTGCATTTCTGAGCGTTTTCCCTGGTTTCTTGTCTCTTAATTAAATTAATTAAATAAATGCAAAACCGATTCACAAGCTCGTATTGAACCGCGGATGTCGTACCAGACGGTTCGATATTATATTGACAATTGTAGCATCCCTAGTAAATACTCATCTTTGTACCCAGTTAGGGGCGCCGCCATGGATTTGGAAAGGTTCATTCAACATCCAATCCTTGTTGCAACCCGTTTGGCAAGCTGCAGCTAGTAGTGATGGCCAAATGAAGCGTTTCGAAGCATTATTGCTTTCTGATACAATTGTGTCGAAAATGGTTCATTACTCGAAGCTTCATTCAGATAGAAATTGCAGCACCATCTCCTGGTGAAGTAAATGTAATGCAACAACGCTGACAACCATAAAATGCAAGGCTTATATGTTAACGCGCCGTTTATTAAGTGTTTACCGAGGCGATCAAAGCTGAAACAGTGTTAGTGCTGTGAAACTCATTTATGTAGGTGAATTTTACAGATACTGATGAATTTCATGTGTTCACCTTGATAATAAAACATTAAGCATGATGTGTGTGTGTGTGTGCGTGTGTGTATGTAATTATTTCTTTAGACAAAGACAGAAGATCAGACCAGCTTAAAAAAAAATGGAAACCATCACAGAAATTCTAATGGTTTCTATTAAAATAGAACTCAGAACTCAATATAACTTGTTAACTGGTGAGACTGATATTTTTGTATGTTGAAAAGGATGTGCTTATGTAAATTATTGTACTTGTATAATGTAGCAGAGGGTTTCTGTCTCTGATGCTTGTTTTTATGTAACAATGTTCATATGGTCTCTAATTAATAATAATAATAAAAAATAATAAAAAAGTGGCAGAGGACGACACTGAAATAAACTCAATCCACTCTCCTCAACAATAACGGCAATCCAAACACAGACTACTACAACCCACGGTGTTGCCATGGTTTGGCTTCACTTTTATAAGAAATTCAGTCGCCATGTTTCAAAACTGGATTGGGCTGTCAAAGCAGTCAGGTGGTTCACTACAGGAGTGAACCAGTGTGTTTGCTTCAGAAGTCATTTTCACGTGACTAGTGACGTAATGATACAAGCTCTGAAGCAGTGGTTCATTGCAAGGACCGTTCGAGTTTGAAGCAAGCTTTGGAGCGTCGGTGTCAGACGTAACATCACTAGCAGCTAGGAACCCTCTCCAGTTAACATTGATTCGTCTTTTGATCACCCATTGATGGCCCTGAAGATCCCATACAAGTAGATTATTCACACTTATCTGCTTCTGGACAAGCTTTGCTTGTACTGTGCTTCCTCCCAGCACCAACTAGCTGAGTGTCTGGTCGCCCTGAGTCAAGGTGAGTTCCGTTTAAACTGCCTCTGAGTTCTCCTCTTCATATGCCTGTTACTGCTTCTCTTATCTTGTAGACGCCCTCTTTGACTTAGGGTTGGGATTTCACTGGAGCTCTGTGAGAGATTACGCCTCCAGCCCATCACCTTGAACAATCCGTTGACCATTCAGTTGTGGGACAGCCCCTGGATAAGGAACAAATCACCCATCAATCACCACCATTAGAGTTGCACGTGGGGGCTTGCCACAATGATGATAATCATCTTCTATGTACTCCCATCGACCACAGCCTCCATCATCCTAGGCAGACCTTGATTTAGTTCAGCATTCTCCTCACCTCTCCTGGAACACCGGGGAAATTCTTCAATGAAGCCAGGGTTGTTATAGTGACAGTATTACATTTCCAGTGTGCAAACTTCTTCTCTAAGGTTGAGAGTCCAGCCACACATCTTAACTCCCACATTTCTTTGTAATATCAGGATTTTCACTCCCTCTTCTCCTCTCTAGAAGCCTCTGCACTACCACCTCACTGTCTGTGGAACTGTACTATTGACCTTCTGCTGAGCGCTAAACTTCCTCATGGACGTATCTATACCCTATCTCGTCTGGAACAGAAGGCAATGGATTATATTAAGAAAGCTCTCCACCAGAGAAACATTTGCCCATCCACTTCTCCAACACCCTCAAGTTTGTTCTTCCTGGCCAAGAAGGTTGGGGGTTTACATCTGTGCATTGACTATCAAGTGCTCAATTACCGCTATCCTCTTCCTCTTGTTCCTGCAGCCCTAGAGATGTTGTGGGGAGCGGCCTGGTTCACCAAATTCGATCTTTGTAGTGCCTAACATCTCATTTACATCTACAAGGGTGACGCGTAGAAAAATGGGCACTACGAATATTGAGTTATGCCATATTGTCTGACCAATGTGCTTTCAGTGTTCCAGGGCTTCGGGAATGAAATTTTCAGAGATGATTTATCTAATTTTGTGCTAATTTATATTATATAAATTCAGATTTACTCTTCTCTCTCTGAGCACCATTGGCATGTTCGCCAATTTTTGCAGTGTCTTTGTGATCACTGATTGTTGCTCTTTTCACCAACCGTGCATTTTCTGGGTTGCATCATTTGCCCTCAGGGTGTGCAGATGGATCCAGGGAAGGTGTATACAGTATGATCATGGCCTCTTCCACAAACCATGAATGAGCTTCAGAGGTTCCTAGGTTTTGCCAATTTTTATCATAGATTCATTAAAGGGTTACTTCAGTGATTTAGCATTTAAGCTTTGTATCAGTAGAAACCCGGTAGTATATTCAAATTATCGTACTTTCCCCCCTTATGTCCCCCTGAGACGAGAGAATTATGCATTTTATTTCTGGAAAAAATCCTCAGATGAAGCAAATATCGTAATTTTGTATTCTATATGTAAAGCGATTTGAGTACCAAGAAAAGCGCTATAGAAATATAACTAATTATTATTATCAAGCTTCCTCTAATCTCCTTCCATGTGCTTTCTTTCCTTGGAAGCTGTACCCAGCCAAGAGAAACTGACACAGAACTGCTAGCTATAAATTTAGCCCTGGAGGAGTAGCGACACTGGCTAGAGATTGCCCGTCATGCTTTCGCTGTGATCACGGACCATAAAAATCTGGAGTATCTGAAAACTGCGAACCTATAACAGGCCAGGTGGGCCCTTTTTTCACCTGCTTTAATTTTTCTGTCTCCTATCGTCCAGGGTCCCGTAACACCAAGGCAGATGCCCTCTCATTCAAGTTCAGTTCAAGATCAATGTGAGGGACCGCTACCACTGATCTTAACTTCTTCTGTGTTCGTCTGTCCTATCTAATGGACCCTGGATGAGAGGATTTCTCAGGCCACCATCCAAGAGCCAGCCCTAACAGGATGTTCACCCAGGTGGACATACAGTAAGATCCCACATCATTATGAAAGGACCTCCTAGAATCCCTTCACTCTTCACCTAGTACTGGTCACCCTGGAGACTCTCAAACCGGTACTTGGGGCAGCAAGTTTGCCCAGAAGTGGTCCAGTTCATCAGGTTCTGTCCTGTCTGCACCATGGCCAAGAATCCTCGTCATTTACCATCCGGCATGCTCCTACCTCTTCCGATTCCACAACGTCATTGGTCACACCTAGGAGTGGATTTCATTATGTTCATACCGCCATCAGATGGATGCACAACGATCTTGGTTGTAGTGGACAGATTTCCTAAGGCCTGTAAACCGATACCGCTGTAGGGCTTACCCACTACATTACAGACTGCAGAGCTTCTTTTCCAACACGTATTCAGAAATTTAGCTGTGACCGTCAGTGTATCCTCAGATTACCATCCCAGTCAAATGGACAAACAGAGAACAAGATACAAGAGGTTGGGCGCTACTTGCGGCACTTACTGCCATGACCAGCAGAACCATAGTATGCACATAATTTCCTCAAACAGACCACCATGGTGTTAACAACTTTTCAGTGCATACTTGGCTATCAACCTCCCCTCTTCCCCTGGACCAGTGAGCCATCCAAAGTTCCAGCCATTAACCACTGGTTTCACCCAGAGCAAGAAGGTTTGGGATTCAGCACTCCTCCATCACACCGAGTCAGGCTGATACCCGAAGATCCATCCACACTTGACAAGAAACATGTGACTGCAGCTCCCGTCAAAGAAGTCCCCGGTTTATTGGTCCGTTCCTCATCACTGATAGAATCCATCCCATCACATACCGACTACAGCTTTCAGCACATTACAAAATTCATTCTACCTTCCATGTTTCATTTCTCAAATCATTTCACCTCTCTGTTTCTTCCACAGAGCCTTGGATAATGGGGAATCCATTTATGAGGTTAAGGACATCTTGGAATCCTGGCACAGAGGAGGCTGTCTCAAGTACTTGATTGACTAGGAAGGATTTGGACCTGAGGGAAGATCTTGGGTGGCTTGAGACTGCATCCTGAATCTGGCCTTATTAACAGCCTTCCATGCAGCCCACACTGAACCATGAGGAAGAGGCGGTCTGTTACTGTCACACCACTGCCTGGTTCTTCACTTCCATCTCAGTCATATTCACCAGAATACTAATGACAATCACCTGTCCCTAATAGTTTAACACATGATTATGGGTATAATCATGGACTGTATATATACCCATTCTCTTCCCCCTTCATTGTCTTGTTTCGCTTGAGTATGACCACGCATACTTTGCACGCTATCATTTGTTCAATTAAGATGATGGGCAAGAAAATATTGTAATTGTGAACGGTTATATTATTGCTTTCTACTCACCTTTGTCATCTGCCTTCTTGTATATTGTCTCCGACTGAAATAAAGAGCATTCACTGCAATCTCCTCATTTGGCGTGCTTGTTGCGTGACATGTTTTCAAATGTCATTTGAATTCATATCATTCATATTTTCATTTGAATCCATTTTCCACTTTAAGGCGAGACACTACAGGTGAATAGGGATTTTTTTTTAATTACAAGATATCACTGTGAAACTTCTCCAGTTTATTACTGGCATAAACATAAGAAAAAAATGTATTACACGTTTTGTGTAAATTAATGTTTTAATATGCAAATGAGGCCTTATATACTTAAATATACGCTCATTTGCATACTTTTCCAAAAACAAAATCTGGAAATTGGAAAGGACCATGTTTAAAATTCTTGGTTCTATTTGTTGACATGTTAGATGAGAGGGCTTTTACAGAGGGGATTCTGGATATCTTATTTTGTGCTTTAGTAAATTAGAGAATACTGACAATAGCCTTAAAAAATCAATTTTCGCCATGTTTTTTGGAGTTAAAGGACCTATAACTCAGGATAGGAATGATATATCAACAAATCCCTCTGTAAAAGCCTTCAGAATATAGTTCAGTATAAGACTGCAAAAGTTGGTGCTTGTAGGTGCTACTGAAGTGGATATATCTGACTCTGAGTGTGAGAAAAAACTCATTTTGAGAAAACGGCCTTTAAAGTTTTATACTGTATAACTGCATACATTTCTATAAAACCCCCAACCTACAAACAAAATATATATTCAGTTAATTAATATCAGTAGTGTATAATATTTAAAACACGTGGAAATTGATAAATGAATAAATTATTACTAGCAATAGCTATTAGAGAACTACCTTAAGAGAACTACCTTAACAAACACCAGTCACAAAAACTGCAGATGAACTGTCCCTGTTTGTTGTATTGGTCCATCTATAACTATTTGAATCTAATTCTGACTGGGTTTCGTCGTCTAATCTGTTGTTGTTTACTTTCTTTTTACTAGCTCTTGCTACTTGGTCTTTTCTGTGAGTGTTTATGAGCCGATTTCAGCGTTGTCTGCACTTTTTCTCAAGCAGAGAATACACAAGCAATCGGCAGCGCGTGAGAAATTCACATCGACCAATCAGATGTGGTTTTTGGCTGCAAACTTTCGCGGTTGGTTAGTTCTACAAAGGAAATGTCCATATTTGGATTAGCCAGCGGTGTGTGTGTGACTGAGAGCTTTACAATGATACCAAGCATGACATGTTTCTGTGAATGGAGACGGCACGAGAGATCGCGCTAGAATAACGTTTGATGATTTCGGGTAGAAATCTAAAGGCGCACGGTGACAAAATATAATGAAATAACCACCTTAATGTGTAATGTTGACTTTTTTTTTATTTTGACATGAAAGCTTACATGTTAAGGGAGCAAATTGGCCCAAAATCTCAAAATTGACCACTGCATGAAAAAACGATGTTTTCACCTGCCGTGTCTCGCCTTAATAAAAACTAAATCAGCTCACTATAAAATAAGGGAGGATGAGACAACTTTATAATATTTTATATAAAAGTATAACAGATATAGGTGCTTATGATGGGACAGACATTTTTGATTTGTAAATTGCTTTGTGTCTGTTAAATTAATAAATGTAAATGTAGACAGCTAGTAACTGCATCCTCAGAAGAGCTTTTCATATAAAGGCCTAAACGGTTTAATAGAGAATATAATTCTACATATTAATTTCATTTTAATTTGAAGGTGTATTTCAATTTCCATGGAGAGGTCATGGATTTTGTAAATTATGTGTACAATTCTCAAAATGCCATTATAGACAGGCCAAAAAGAAAGCACAGTGCATTCCCACTGGTAAAATAAGCAGTTGGTAATTTGCATCATTACAGTTTAGTGAGAGGGTGTAGAGTTTTCAACCAAAAGCCAACTTTCCTTAAATTTGCTTTATTGTCAGGTTTTGTTCGACTGAGTGTTCCTTCTGTTTCTTTTGGCACATTTGAAGCAGACGGTACAAAGAAGAACAAGTTCTTCTTCCCTACTTTCACCTGCCACAGCTGCTTTTAGTCTGGTACTTGACTGGCATGGAAATATATATGATATGCAGAGGAATAAATGCACTACTGCATAAAAACAATGGTAAAATAAGCAAAGATACATGTCGTATGCAAATATACCATCAGCAGAATAATATTCTGTTATAACTTTCATCTGCGGTTTCTATGCATGCGTATAATGTTTGTCTTTCACTTTTTTCCTAGAAACATTTATAGTTCACAGGCCAACAGGATTTTATCATAGCTCATCTCACAGATAAATCCAATAGTGCAAATGATTCTTTGATGTGCTGAACAATGGTATGTGTTTTGCATGTTAAATTAACTAAGGAATGGCCTTAGTAATAAATCCACAGATTTAATACTATATCAATTTCCCCATCTGAAGAGGAAATCCCTTTAGGCATGAATTTGCTTGAGGGCTCATTCTCTGTGTATTTAAGCTTCTACTCACGCACTTTAAAAAGAATGTAAGAAGGAAAATGTTGAAATCCAGTTTTGATTAATTCTTAAAAAATGGAATTCCGTGATCTCCTTGGGTGTGTTGTGAGCTGTTATGCAAAACAGTTGTTATATGATCTGAGCTGAGGCCTTCGTGGTAAATGTGTACCTTTAAAGGTACCCTTAAGTCAGCTACAGACTGTCAGAAACAACCAAAATAATTTACTTCTGTCGAGATAACTGATTTACTGTTGGTGACCTTAGCAACTTGGTGAAAGTTACCAAACAAAGTTCTCCATCATGGAGACATTTTATGATTTTATTTTTATGGATAGCTTGACAGTACAAACACATATGCATTCACACACCACTATTGCTCTAGAAATTGCTCTGGGCCGTAGACTGGACAAACATAGTCAAGTCTCAAGAAACAGAGTTCATTTTGTCTGAAACAAAGGTTTTCTAGTATCATGTTTTGTTTATATATTCGTAGTTTCTGGCTTATTAAGCATTCATAGTATTTTAGCTGATAAGGAAAGCTAAGATGCATAAATTGTATTAAACTCTAGGTTGTAAAATTAGGCCTACTTCATTTTCTTTGCTTAATTTCATTTGTTGTATCTTTTTTGTTTTAAAATATAAATATTTTAATTAAATATAAAATATTTTTTAAATATTAAACATTTGTACTACACATATTTAATGTAATAATAGAAAAAGGTTATTTAGGTTGTCAAGTGCAATTTTTTTGTAATTTCTTTAGTCTTATCAACATTAAGAGTAATTGAAATACCAAAATATATTTGCATAATACTTGGTACCATGGCAAAAACTACACGTTCCCTTTAAAGTCGGCATTAAAACAGAAGTTGTGATAGTTTTTTTCTTTCCTATTGTGACGTATATCTAGTGCTGGGAAGATTACTTACAAATACTTAAGCCTATATGTAACTTATTTAATTATTTATTCATTCTAATATAATACATCAAAACATATAGCCTTTCAACATTTCTCAATTCAATAAACATATTTTAAAAGGGTCAAGTCAAAAGTCAGTAATGAAATTAAATAATAAAATGCACAAATCTATTTGACATATTAGATTTAAATTGTCCCATCCATTGCTATCACTACCATGGTTATCACTTTCAGGAGATCATTTTAATGGATTCATTCCCATGTTGAAATGCAGTTGTCACTTAGAAAACTTGGCAGTGTGTACATGACTGTTGGTCTTTTTTAGCAGCATGAAAAAAAAAACTTTTATTCAAATAGTAAAAACGATACATACAAAAGCTTGCAAAGAGCGCTCCCTTGATAATCACTTAAGCTGTCGCTCATTTTATTTAAGCACAAGTTCACTGAGTTTTGCATTCTTAAGAAAAATCACATTATAATCTTGCATCGACCGTAGCAGAGTAATCACATATTAATCACCTTTACGTTTGACAAATCAAAAAGTGTCCAAATACTTTTATTTTAGGTTTAAACAGTATATCAATTGTTTTACTATTTTAAACATGGCTAATTTTGTTTGTTGAGAGGTTTAAATATTTTATGACAAAATAAATCTGAATACATTTGAAGTTACTATAAGAATAACGAGCTTTCCATTTGTGTCTGTCTCCACATAAATGGAACCGGGAATCAGGAATCTGTTAACCATCAGTCAACAGTCTGGCTGTATAAAATGTTCTGTTAACTAAACAAAAAAAAATCATATTAATCTCAAATCAAAAATCAGATAAACATATTATCTCCCATGTCATTATCACATAAATACAAATGCTGACAAATTTTAAGCATAATTGAAGCACTGTCAAAAACTGTGGGATCAGCAGTCGCCTACATACAAAGTGAAAGTCTCAAGAGGGAGGAGGGAAAAGTGATGACAGTTAAGAGTGACCTGGTGAAACAAGTTCTATTTTTTTCAAGGTCATCATTCTTCCATGGACACTAAATCCAAGTCAAAGTTACTTTTAATAAAATTAAAAGGGATTTTTCTGTTTGTTTGTTTAATAACATCATTCAATTGAATAATATCCAAGTCAATTTTATTTTAAATATTTTTTTATTCAAAAGAATCAATATACACCCTTAACAAACTCATATTAAAATAAAATAATAAAATAAAATATACTCAAACATTCACACAAACCCAACTTTACAACTATAAACAAAACACATTTTCAAGTTAAAATACAAAGACTGACAAGTATCATATTACAATACCAGCATGCAGCAGATAAAATCTGCTTCACCATATGTATTTTCACTGGAGTTTCTCTGCCCACAAAAGACGTGATTCATCTTTTCGGTTCCATTACAGTTGCTTGGATTCAGTTTCAGTAATATGAGTTAAGAAAGAATTAGGTGTGTAGAATGGCTTGATGTCAGCAGCTGACCTCAGGTCGGAGCTGCTGATAACAGGGGCCTTTGCTAGAGTCAGCCTGTCATATCTCATGCTGACTAGGCCATTCCTGTGGGAATTCATTCGTATCTTGTGCCCACAGAACTCAGAGGAGTTCAGTTAGGCCAACAGCAGTGTATAGTTTCAGGAAAACAACAGTTTTCTTTCCTTGCCCCCAGAGTCTGTAGCATGAATTGATCATTCAGCTAGTCTGTTCTCGCTGTCACCCACTTCCCCTCCTACACCTCTGTGCCCTCCCGGGGGTAAAGAATACCCGTCGAGCTCAAACCAGGGTAGAAATGCCCATTAAACTGACTGAGAGTAGGCCCGTTGTAGCCTAAAGTGGAGTGGGAAGGTGATGGGGAAATGGGTGGCGGTGGAGGCAGAGGTGATGCCCACTCGGACACTGCAGAGCTGGGAGAGTAGGCGCTAAAACCTGCGGATTGCGAGGCTCTCTGTGCTCCGTCCACTGGCAGACTGAGCGTAAAGGGACGACTCAGGGGATCTCCTTCCATGTCAAGTGAACCAGCCGTGACCCCAGACATCTCAGTCAGGAAGTTGCTCAAGCATGGCGACGGACCCGTGGATGTGGGTGAAGGGCCCTTTTCAGGCGAAGTGGAAATGTCAATGGATTGATTTTTCGGGCTGCCCCTGCCGTTACTGTCTCCTGACTCAGAGCTCAGATTCCCTCCAGAGCCGCTCTTCTCTGGGAGACTGTCAGACTTTCGCTTCCTCTTGCGTCTGAAGTTGCCGTTGTCAAACATTTTTTCACAGTTTGGATCTAAGGTCCAGTAATTGCCCTTACCTTTAAAATGAGAAAGAAATGTCACATTAAATACAGTTTATATGATTAAATACGGTTTAATATCATTAAATACATTTATATGAAAAAATGTATACAGTCTATTAACATTAATTATTAAAAAAATATGTATATATATATATATATATATATATATATATATATATATATATATATATATATATATATATATATATATATATATATATATATATATGTTATATTTCTAAAAGTAATATTTAAATGACAAATAATAATTTGTAATGTTAAAATAATAATTAAATATTATATGTTTTTAAAGAGTTTTGATCTTGACTTAATTCATAAATAATCAAAAAACCACACTCACCTGGATCATCTTCATCTCGTGGAACCTTTTTGAAACAGTCGTTCAGTGAGAGGTTGTGACGAATAGAGTTCTGCCATCCCGCTTTGCTCTTGTTATAAAAAGGGAAGTTGTCTGCAACATACTGATAAATCTGACTTAGAGTGAGGCGGCGATCTGGTGCACCATGAATGGCCATTGCAATAAGAGCAGAGTATGAATAAGGTGGCCTGACCAGCTTCATAAGATCCTCTTGAGAGGGCATGGAGAACCAGCTCAGATCACCAGCAGGAACACCTGGTCCCCCAGGTCCCAAATAGGGCCTTTGCATGCCGTAGTGCTGGGGAACAAAAGGAGGTCCTGCAGGGCCAGGCGCTCCACCCAGATAAGGAGCGCTGTTCATCCCTGGGCTGTTGAACCACAGGTAGGGGTTAGGCGATGAGGCAGCATAGTCTCCAAGTTCATATGAGGAAGGGTTCGCTCGCTGTGGACTCGGCAGTGATGGAGGGGGATAGTAGCTGTCGCTGTACAGACTCAATTCTGGAGGTTCCTGTCCCAAGCTAGGGAACTGAGGCCCACATCTCGTCGGAGACTGACCTTGAGATTCATAGGATGTCATTGCTCTGTGATCCTGATGCTGCTCCGCTTGGGATTAAAAAAGTCTGGTTTTTTTTCTTATTCTCTCTCTCTCTGCTGACCTGTTCCTCTCTCTCTCTCTCTCTCTGAAGACCTGTTCTTCTTTCTTTTTTTTACCTTATGGTCTAGGAATATATTCAGGAGCTCCTGCGTCGTCTGCTTGTGTCTTCTCTCAAAGCTTGTGCTTTCTTCTGCTGTATCAACATTGTCACCTGTTGCACCTGTTTTATTTATGCATATATAGCACCGCCTCAGCCCCACCTTCCATGAAAGCTTCCACGTGTTTAGGCTCTTCCTGACACAGCCCATGTCCACTCCTCTTCACACAAACCGGCAGCACCACCATCACCTGAAGGCATTCAGAGTTTAGCCTGACACACTGGAATTTTCTGTAACAACCTAAAACTCTCTAGGAAAAAAATCTCATAACTTTTTAAATATATAGCCTATATTTTATATGGAGCAAGCGCTTTTCCCCCATTTTATAATTAATTTATTCATGAAAAAGTTTTCAATTGCAGCTTTTATTTTAAAGTAGAATGGTGTTGTTTACAGTCATTCACCGTCATCGTACAATTCTTCTTTGTAAACTACATCTTCTTTAAAAGTGTTGGTAACATTTTATTATATCGAGTAAAAAAACAACAACAAAAAAACAAAGTGTAGAAACAAAATATTGTTGTTTCAAATAAGTGCAAATTGTATTTATTTATTTATTAATCTACGCCGGGACGACGTGGCGTAAATTAATAGCTGAATCCTTGTTTTTAAGATGAGGCTTCCAAAGAAAGCGAAATTTATGTTCGCGTTGATTAGCCTACTATGGATTACAAAACACACAAGTTATGTGAGCGTGCACGCGCGCGCGCGAGCGAGAGAGAGAGAGCCGTTAAATCTGCGTGTCGCGTGCATTCCTCCTCAAGCGAATTGTCAACGTTATCGCAACAAGAAACATTAAGGATTGTCTGTAACGTTAGGTCGCTAACTTACATTACCAAGGTAATCTGCTTACGTTGTGACTTTCTACCTACACTAAATATATATTCATTTATTAGCGTAATTTAAAGCACTATTTCTTGGGCCCTGATGAAGCCTATTTGAATGACAGGAGAAAACGGGTAACGTTAACGAAAAACTAACTGATGGTGTAATTTAGGCCTACGTTTACAACTTGCTCTTATTTAAGCCATCATGAAAATGAAACTAATTTAACATGAGAGGTTAAGTAGCCTAACAACAATCCAGCGGGAGTTACGGAGTTTGCTGGTTTTTAGATGTCTGAAGATTTTTCGAGTGTGCAGTTACGTGAGGACTTCGGTCGTGAGAGTTTACAACTGAACCAACATTTGGAGAAGATGACTGAACAAATGGAAAATATTTCAGGTAGACTAGCAAACTAATAGCGCAATAAGTGCTGGGAAGGAACATTTCAGTGTCAATAACCATTTTCTTCGTCCTCAGTGAATTTGTCTTGGATGGCCTATGATATGGTTGTACTCCGCACCAGTCCAGATCTGGCTGAATCCCTCAAGAGTCTGGAGATTGAGTTCCTCAAGTGTAATGATGTCATCTGTGGTCCCACAGATGGACAGGATAAAAAATGTCACCCTGATGCTCAAGAACACAATATCCCCCAAGAATAGATTCAAGTTGCAGTTTAGAACAGAGACATCTGATGTTGTTAATACTGATAAAGTTTATGCTTTAGATTAGCCAGAGTTATTCGATGTTGCTATATATTTGTGATTTGACATTGTTATTTGCACTCACACAAATTAATAAAAAAATATCAACAAAGCAAACATGCGGATTGTGAATCTGATTAATCTAATGTTGTTAAAATGCAAAATGGGGGGCTTCTGAATGTTCTGCTCATATTATTTTTATGTGCTGATTTTTTTTCTGCACATTTGGAACAATTTGCTTAACCGTTTTACAAATCCCTTTCTGAGCTTCATGAGGTATGTAAAATGTGTTGAAAAATGCAGTTTTTCTAAGAAGGGATGAATGTTCCATTTTTAGATATTCGTATGTGTTATTCCTTTAAGACAGTTATAGATGATTATAGGCCTTATAAATGATAATATGGTATCATTATCTTACTTCTGTATGTAATGGATTTACAGATGGAGTCTGAGGGAAATGCCACTGAGAACAGTGAACACGGAGCCTCTGCTGGCCTAGATTTTATCTTGAAGCAGTTGGATTTGATGTCAGAATTTATGGACCGATTGGAAGGTAAACTACTGTATGTTAGAAGTGTTTTTTTGTTTTGTTAGCATAATTCAGTAACTGTTAGTGACAGTTGGACCTAATAGTCCCAGCTTTACTTTATTTAATATTTAACCTTATGAAATGTAATAATAATGTTCAGTTTAGAAAGTAATCTCGCCACACACCCATGTTTTGACAATTCTGAAATGTACTGGCAGTTAATAAAACCCCAACGTGTTTAGGCCGTGCACAGACGATGGAAGACTAACTCAAAGAAGTACACTTGATAGGTGGAGTTTACTAGAATAATATACTTAAACAGCCCAATTTTATAGGCAATATTAAGATCAAACATCAAAAGCATTAGAAATATTTAAGTTAAAACAGATATTTGTACAGTGAGTTGCTAAGTAAATTTGCCACTAGCTAACGAGTGTAAAAATGCCTCTTGATTTTAACATTGAAAGTGTTTAAAATGTACCTTTAATTAAAAAAGTGTAGACAGTCCTGTCTGATTGAATCAAGCTAAATATGATTTATTAATTTAGTCATGTATGTCATTATTTTTCTGAAGGAGAGATGAGTGCTTGCATTTCAATTCCGTGACAGTTGGACCTAATAGTCCCAGCCTTACTTTCTTTAATATTTAACCTTATTAAATGTAATAATAATGTACAATTTGGAAAGTCATCTCCACACAGGTTTTGACAATTCTGAATTGTACTGGCAGTTTAATAGTTCCTCTTTTTAGAGTGCTGGCAGAAATTGTTCTGGCTTTCAAATGGGTATTGCATGAACACATTCAGAAGAAAATGCGCCAGGGGTGGCAGTTAGTGAGAAGCCAGAGCTAAGACGTTAATCTGTACCCGCTGTCAGTGCTAACACAAATATATCAGCACCTAGAACATCCCCCAAATCCTCCAGGCCTATCGATAATTATTTTTATTATGTCATAGAGTCATGAAGTTTGGCAAGAAAAAATGTTGGCTGCATCTATTGCCGAGCTATCCTGTTAAGCATCTTTGTATATTTCGACAGTTACCTCCATCTGTGTTGTCGGCTCTTTTTGTGGATTATCGAGCCTTGTCACAGCCGTATTTTAGATTGATTACTGTAAAATAATAATGAACGAATATATTTTTCTTTTGGATGTACGTTAACAGTAACCTTTGCATAATACATAACAGAATCCTTCTATTTATATACTTTGATTACAGTAAACATAACCTGTTTGTGCTGGTTATGTTTCAGTCAGTCAAAATGGAATGAGAGGGTCTCTTCTTGTGTTCTTCTTGCTGTATGTTCAACCACTACACCCTTTGTTTTCAGTGAAGACCCAGCTGCTGCAGTGTAACCTGACCGTGTGCTTCACACACCCGAAAAAAATGGCGTGCCTCCAGACTGATGTGGAAACCCCAACGTGGTTAAGCCGTGCACAGACGATGAAAGACTAAATATGTAACTCAAAGAAGTACACTTATAAGGTGAAGTTTATTACAATACACTTAAACAGTACAGCAGGCAACATTAAGATCAAACATCAAAAGCATTAGAAATATTTAAGTTAAAACAAACAAATGTACAGTGAGTTGCTAAGTAAAGTTGCCACTATCTAAAGTTGAGTGTAAAAATGCCTCTCAATTTAACTTTTCAATGTTTCATTAAAAGTCCTGTCTGATTGAATCAAACTAAATATGATTTATCAATTTAGTCATGTACTTTGTTATTTTTCTGAAGGAGAGATGAGTGCTTAGCTTACATATCATGGCGTTGAATGCCAACCTTATGAATGCTCATTATCCAGACAGTGTCTGAATTCCATTGAAGTCTTTTTGACACTGGAACCCAGTCAGAATTATGATGCTAACTGGGTATTATTATTAAGATTGTTCTATGGGTCAGAAACCTGCTGGGTGCATAAGACAGCACTGCCGCTGAGGTCCAGCTCCACGCTCCAGTCCGTCTATCAGAATCAGTGGGGTCTGTGAGTGGTGCGCGATCATGTCCATGACACTGGAGAAATTCTGTGACACACATGTAGTTGATTGATTGAGGGAATCTCACTGAACCAATACAAGTCACAACGGCATATAATCTAATACACAGTCTTCACTCTTTACAGTTACTGTGGGTTTTTATTTAACCCTATGAAGCCTATATACTTGATATACTCAATATGAACAAAACTTTGTTAAAAACTGTTCACATTCTACATGCCTTCTATCCTCTGATTGATAGTTTATACTTTCCTATCATAACTTTTTCAGCATACTTTTTAGACCTTTTCATGTAAATCTAAAGGGGAGACTACACAACACCATTTTCAACTAAAAACATTCTCAATTTTTTAAAAATGTTCTATTTTTGCATCTTTTTGAAAGTTGTGAAAGCACCATTGTGGAGTTTTTCTTTTGCTATTTGAGCAAATGGGAACACAAAAATATATATTCAATGTGTTTACTCAGCTATGATGACTTCAGCTTCTGAGAAACCCGGAAATGTGAAAAGGGTCAATTATCATCTCTGTGGCTGAATCTAAATCGCATTGCGGTAGTGTTCGAAACCATAGTTGACGTTATCGAGTGCACTCGTTCTATCCCACATTGCACCGCAATAATGAGTGTACAGCCGATGTACACTCAACGACTGTCCGAATTTGCTCACTCGTTTTCATTCACTTCACTTCTTCAAGTGAACTGTATTAGTGGACTAACATAGGGAATAGTGATTGAAGGTTTGGGGACTATTTCAGATTCAGCCCTTGTAAATTACAAAAATGTGAATTTGTGAAAAACGATGACAACATGTGCATGTGTAATATGTGTTCAGTCTATATGCATGAATTGTTTCTTTACAAAGGCACATTGCCAACTACTGGCCTGGCAGCATAATACAACGTTTTTAGTTGTTTTCATGGATCCGTGTGAACAGGGATCGTTTTGACAATGTTGCTGTCTGTACTCACAATTTTTCAAAAACGCAAAGGAAAAACCTTTCAGTCTTTAGTACATTGTTGTGTAAACGTAGGCCTAAAAATGTTCCCCTTCAGGGTGTGGTGTCTTTTTGCTGTGAAATCTGTACTGAAGAATAACTTGGTAGTATAAATTAAATCAAATGATACATTTGAGGAATGTTTATTTGTACATTTCTCAATCATCATTGTATTGCATTATGTTTTGCCCCCACAATAATAGAGATTTGTTCATAAAACTATTTAAAAGCATTTATATTAGTGCTTTCAATCAATTACAATTTTTAATCAGATTAATCACACATTTGTTGTGTGATTAATCACGATTACTTGCACATTTATAGTGAAATCAAGCATACACCATTAGATCTTGTTTAACACATTATTTTTGTCATAATTAGCTATATCCAGCAAAGTAAACAATCAGATTGGCGATTCTCACTTCAAGAACCCTTGGAGACTCAAAAAGGACACCAAAATAACCAGTCGAATATAATTATATAATAAATTTATGCACACCAAAGCACCCATAAACATTTTACAGAATTCACATTGTATAGTATGTGTACAGAGCAACAGCAAAGAGCTTGTTTTCATTTTAGACTAGTCAAGCTGCGATACTGAACAGGAACACATGGAGATGCTCAGTGTGATAAACTGCAGACTTCTAAAATCGAACTGCATGACAATAATTACGCAGCTTCACATACTTTTGTAATTTATTTGCGTTAAATTGTTTTAACTCGTTAAGTATTTTTAAATTAATCGCATGCGTTAACGTTGACAGCACTAATTTAGGTATAATCTTACTAAGACATTATTGGGAGAGAATTGGTATTTATATTAATTTTATGGAAGTATGCTGTTATTAATTGATTTACATTACAAGCTATCATAATTTCATCCGCATCTTTCATATTTGGCCATATAAAATCAGCAATGGCACCAAATTGCATGTTTTGCTTACTTTAGGCCTTTGAATAAAATCAAGGTGCCCCCAGATTATGAGCTCCATGTTCTCCTACTTATTATTCTATATGAGCCATAAAGGCCTGATGTATCAAAATGACTCAAAACAAAAAAAACATATTCAACCTGTTCCACTTTTCTTTTTAAATGACGATCATTTTATGTCAGGCTTTATAGGGTTAATCAGGGCACCATTCATGATAAACATTTCTGTCAGAATCAACAGATACATTACCTCAATGCCATTTAGGCCTGTGCCCAGGGAATATCCATCACTGTTTCCAAGGAAACGGATCTGGATATTGTACACTTTTTGCTGGTGCAGCACCATGAGTGTGAATGGCTGCTCTGTGCAGCCCTTTGAGCTGTCTCTCACCAAGAAAGTGCCATCCTAAAAAATGACAATGTCCATCACTCATTATGTCTTCATACATTTCCTTTCTCTATTTTTCCCTTTTTCTCATATACAGAGCAAAGATCTGAATTTAAATGTAAAGAATTCCAATTAATTCTCTCACAAAAGCTTATCCACATTTTTTGAGAATTATTTGAAGGACGGGATACATTTGAGATAAATCTTAAACATTCTATTACTTAAGTGGCGGAACTCACTTGATTCACTCGTCTGAGTGAGACTTCAGCCTCTGCTCGTGTCATTTGTCCCACATACCACTGTGGATCCATGTCCTGGGTGCATAACAAAAATTTACCCTTTACAGTGTGGTCTAGTAATACTCATTATTACAGTAGGAAACACATTTAGTTGTTTCTGTGATGGGAAACGATGCACAAGACTGGGCTTTTATTTCCTTTGTTTAGCTTCAGTGTCAAACAAAGCACAACAGTGCCATCTTGTGGTTGTCAAGTCTAACTGCATGTTTGCAGATAGTTTGTGGGTTTGTAAGATGTCTGCTGTCATGATTATAGGTAGTGGTTTCACTAACCTGCCCCATCATCACATTTACTGGTGGTGGAGGAGGAAGCTCTTCCCTCTGTTGCATGTCAAATCTTTGATGAAGATTGAAAAAAAAAAAAAAAATTATGTGGGCGCTACTGATCTCTGACTACATTAACAAATGCAAGTTGTTGGTAAATATACCTACCTTTGTGTGGGAAATGTTGCTAATTTAGAAGCCATTGGTAGGATGTGTTTTGCTGTAAGGACAAAAATGAAAATATTTAAGTTAAAGTAAATGTGACTATCATACAATACTGAGGATTTTAAAAAAGAAATTTAAGTGAAACTGAACGGTACCTGATTTGCCAGTATCTTTTTTTGACGGAGCAAATGAGCCAGGTTTCTTACTGCGATCTACCCTCGGCACAGTCGGACCAGGTTTGGCTGTGGATACAATTTGCAGAACATTCAGACATCATGCTTTCATATTAAAGGAATTTGAAATTGAACTCGCTCACATTGATTGGGGGGAATGAAAGGCCTGTGTGGAGAGGGATCCGGTCGTGATGGAGGCTTAGATATCTGAAAGTAAAGAAAGGCTTTACTCATGCATGACATTACAGCATTTACATTAAGAAGAGTTTGAGATAGTGCAAAGATTTTTACTTACATTCAGAAGACCTCTGGGAATAGATGCTGACCTGTTGTCTTGGGGTGGTCTTGCAGAACCACGTGGGCCGCTGTCTACACAGAGCCACGGAATAGAATGAGTGAGTGAATCTTCTTTTTTTTTTTTTGTTCAAATGGTTCATGTGCATAGTAGTGATTTGTGTTCGCATTATGAATTACCTAAATAATCACCATCACCCAGAGGCTTGGCAACACGAAAGTGAGTCGGTACTTCAGAGGGTATTTCACTAGGCGGTGCTTCATAGTCATCATCAGAATCCACACCCTCGTGTGATGCTGCGCATATGTAATTGTCTTCACACATATTGCTATCTGGCTCCTCATAGTCATTGTCACTTTCTTCATGGTCCTGGAAAAAATAAATGCACTTTTTGCATTTTATAATGTCCAAAAATGGCGGTGGGAAGACTTTTAAAAAGTATAACATAGCGACTTACAAATTCATCCGAATCCCAACCTCCTGTACTAGGTTCTGCTTTTTTTTTTTCAATGAAAATATAAAAACATTTAGGTTGTGCGTGTAATGGGTTAAGTATAACCACAGTTGTTTATGTAGCTGCACAAGAGTTAGTTACCTTGGTTTGGAGACATCTGATGACCTGGTCTAGTTAAGACAAAGTTTTAAAATGACAAACTCTCAAACATGTAAAAACAAATAAATAAAATTGTTTTGTATTAAAAATAATAGTGTAAATTTGAAGTACTGATGTTGCTTACCTATGAAACGGAGTCTTCTTTTGTTTGTTATTCTGGTTAATATCCTTGCAGATCTTTGTGATAAATCTTTAAAATAGTAAGACAAAAGTAAAGAAATATATAGCAATGATCAATACCAGTTTATCAGACTATGGCCCGGTTTCACAGACAGGGCTTACACAACAAAAATATATTTCTCAATATATTACGTGACAATAGATTTCATGTGTCTCCTTAAATTGTGAGATTTACATAGTAATATATCATATGTTATATAATATATTATATATGTAAGTTATATATTGCAATATATGGGACAATACTGCAATTATTGCCGTTTCCATATATTGAATAAATATATATTATACTATTTAATATATTATGTATATTGAAATATATCCATCATTATATGAAATTATATATTGGAAGAGCCATTGAATATATATATATGTAAAATTATATGTGATAATATACCTCAATGTACAAGATAATATAATCAGATTTATATGGGAACATATGTCTTAAATATATTGATTTATATTACATAATATATATATATAATTATCATATTATATATTGTATACATGGTAAATATGAAATAATCTAATGTACAATGTCTGTCATATCCTATTTTAAAATATAATAGATTGAATAAGACATCAATATAGTTCACAGTAAGTGAATGAGGTTTATTTCAAAAGCAGCAGCTGAATGTTACGTCTGGTGACAGGAAAAAGGCAGAAGATCCAATAGCGAGTTCTACAACAGGTATTTATTATACTCAGGTTCACAGTAGAGTTAGGACAGATCGCTGGACAAAGCACAGACGAATGAAGCAGGCAAAGCCAGGCAGAACGAAGAGCCACGACCAAAACGCGAAACAGACAGGCACCTCCAGACAAACTAAAACAATCTGATAACAAGGCTGAGTGAGACACGTATAAATAGCCCCGGTGATGAGTGCAGCAGGTGGAAGTGATCAAAGTGTTCAGCAATCAGAAACCACGCCTCCAACACAACCACACACAGAGAGAAGGTGAGACTGAAGGGACAGTGACCGGAGGACTGAAATGTCATGTTGATGATGAAATGTCATGTGGAAGAATAAAATGTTGAGAATGAAATATCATGCGGAGGAATAAAATTTTGAGGATGAAATGTCATGTGGGGGAATAAAAAGTGGACTCAAAAAAAAGTTTTGTTTGTATATCAATGTATTTTAATATATGAATCAATATATAGCAATAGGTTGTCCATCCATATATTGCTATATATTTTCAAATATATGAGGAAGTTTCTGACATTGAAATATATTTTCTGATGTATTGCAATATAAATTCTAGTATATTGCAATATATTTTTTGTTTCGTAAGGGAGAGCTTAGATTAAGCCAGGTTTATGCCTTAGTTCAGTTATGGCGTTTAAGTAGCTTTTATTAAAGTGCCTTAGAAAAAAACATTACTGATGTCCATCTTGAGACAAATCTATGGCACAGAGCAAATTGCTTTCAGTTAAAACAGCTCAAACATTCATTTTAGTTTGTAGGTAAATATATTTTGAATATACATTTTACATATTTTTTCATCAGCATTTGGAGACGAGTTTAAATTAGAGATACATTATGTAAATGGTCACTTTGTACCATATGTGACTTTCAATCTGCAGGCTTTTTAGTGTCTTGATTCGACACTAATCTATATGAGTGTTTCTGTAGCTCAAACAGTAGAGCATTCCAACAGTAGGCTTCCAATGCCAAGGTCATGTGTTCAATTCCCAGGGAATGCATGAACTGATGAAAAAAAGTACCCTTGCGAAAAGGAAGTTTATTCAAGTGTGCTATTAGTATACTTCTTTTAAACTTTCAGTCTATTTTTTTCTTCTCAGAAATATACTTAAAATTGCACTTAATTATAGTTGATATATACTGACAGAAAAGCGTGTGAAAAAAATGTGTATGTGTAAATGTGTATGTGTAAAAAAAATGTGTAAAAAAATGTGTACCTTGAATGCAATGTAAGTCACTTTGGATAAAAGCGTCTGCCAAATGCATAAATGTAAATGTAAAAGCCAAAGTATATTTGGCTTATACTTGTGCTCGATCTTTTGATCAAAAAATACTTAAAAGTATAAATAGGTATTCTAAATATACTTGGCTTGTAGTTGTGTTTAATCTTTTGATTGATACGCCTATAAAATACTTTTTTTTCACATAGTTTTACATACTGTCTTATAAACTTACATTGTTTAAAATATATTGATTCATAAAGAAAACAGATTTGTTCCTAATTCTGAGTATGTGAATTTTTGTGTAGGCTAGTCCACTATAGTGTGCACAGACATTTACATCAAATCTACTTTACTCTTTCCCCTCCTGACTGAATTTTCCAGCTATCCATGTTTTCACTGTTATACTGTAAGGGGCGCTATGAGACATCTTCTGAAAGAGTACTGAATATACAGGTGAAGAAGAAGCAGAAACACGTGATAGAAGATTGCTTACGCAAATGTAAAATAACGCGATTATCAAACATTGAACAGCATATAAATCATAACTGCATAACGTTACAGAATGAAATGTCTGTCAGAGATGAGCATAAATACATGGAAATGTATTTAAAATACAAAATATTGTGTGGAAAAATTTATTTAAATACAAAATGCTGTGTGGAAATTTTTTTTAAAAATACAAATACAGTATTTTGGAAATACACAAAATACATGTGAAATTGGCGATTTAGAGCAGGTATCCCTATTAGGCTGAAATCTATCTGGGCCTATTCTGAATGCCAAAAGGCATTTAGATGTGTGCAACTTAGAAATGACCCACAACCTATTCAGTTTATATGGATAAGAAATCCATTTATTCACAAACTTCTCACGAGATGATTGTTTGACCAATTATTTGGCAAACTACTTCCTCTCATCGCTACTTTTGAAAGGTTTGGAGAACAATTACTCAGAGTCGTTTCACAGAATTATACAACCGAGAGCACGTCAAGCATAAAAGCCTTGTAGGTTTACTGAGGAGCGCGGGCAAGGTTCGCGGCGTAGAGCCATGCAAATTGCGAAAGTATAAACCAGGCTTCAACTGCACAAAGCTAAAGAGAAAGAGGCAACTGTGTGCTGATTCCACCGCTTGCCGCATTAAAAAGGCCTTTAAGTCAAAAGTATTGGTCTATTTGCCAGCGTTCCACTCCGTCTTGGAGCGAGCACACGCAAAATCTGCCTGCCAACATGTGAATTTGAATTTCCTTTTGCGGCAGTTATAGAGTGCCGAAGTTATGACGTCACTTTGTAGGCCAAAACGCGGAAGTGAGTTAGCATTTTAGCCCTTCCGGTTCCCTCGCCCTAAAGTCTATGGGTTTTTTGAATGGGTTTTTGCTAAATTGCCTGAAATAAGGTCTGTGGTTAACAAAGCCTCTAAATATTTTCACGTTTTGATCTATGACATAAAACACATTAGTTAAAACCTGCTTGTGATTATTTAAAACTTAATTGTGTCTTAAAAACGGTGGTTGCTAACAAGTTGCTAAAAGGGACTACATCCTTTGGCGGGGACTTTAGACGTCATCGTGACAAACAGGCAATCTCTCACTAGCCCGCGTTTCAGCCTTATGAAGAACTTATGTGGCGTGAATAAATGCTTGAACATTTGGAGTTTACTCTCTTCACATGTTCGTCTCGTTGAGAAATGGCTGACATGGGCTGTGTTTACACGTCTTTTTGTGTTAAAATGACTGTTAATGTGTGACAAAACGTAGTTTTAAGACTTTTTCAGTCGATAATGTAGTTGTTTAAAGCTCAAATCTGTGGTTTATTTATAAGAAGAGTGCCTATTTTAACATTTTATCTGGTGTTTTGGGAGTTGTGAGCTCCAGTGGGTCAGCGGCGCTCCGCGCTTGTTTACCCGGCGAGAGTAGACTTTCCTCGGCATGTCTCTGTGGCGTCTCCAGCTATAATTCGTCTTGTGGAGATTTAACGGCCCATATTTGCTCTCATGGATCTATAATTTGTTCCCTGGCAAATCATTTAGGCTGAGGGCAAAGTGAAGTTTCATTACTTGTTTATTTTTAGGCTATAACTGTACGTTACCGTTGCAAGTTAGCCGACTAGCACTGACTTTGAATGTTTGACTGAATTGTTTGCTTTATTTAATGTATAGCTTATTATACATTTTACTTATACTTTTGTATTATTGATCAAACATAAACTTGCATTTAACAAAAAGAGACTGGGTTGTGTTTCATGTAATTTACTGTTATCACAGTGATAATCATATTGTCTGAAAAAAACATTAACAAAAGATAAATCTCAGAGAGGCACGCATAAACAAAATTAGTTTCTAACATTTTTGGAAAAAACGAATGGGCAATATTTCTCATGAAAAAGTGGATAAGTGTTCATACACAGCGCAGATCACAATGAGCGAGCATGTTTTTTAAATAAAGATTGAGGAAGCTTGATGATGACGTTGATCCGCGACCATGGTGTGCTGTAGTCCGTTAGCATTTTATATCTGACGGCTTTATTTTAGCTTCAAAATTTATACATTTTGGATTAATTTGTAAAAATTATCTTGATAGACAAAACGTGTAAGGGTCATAACTCTTTGTTGAACACAGATCTTATTTTTAGAAAAGGGTATTAAATAATTTAAAAAGCCATACTTAATCATTAATGAATTATAGCTACAGTTAACACAGGGGTAGGCAAGTTCGGTCCTAGAGAGCCGCTGTCCTGCAGAGTTTGACTCCAACCCTGAAAAACCCTCACCTGCCTGTAGCTTTAGTAATCCTGAAGACACTGATGAGCTGGTTCAGGTGTGTTTAATTAGGGTTGGAGCTAAACTCTGCAGGACAGCGGCTCTCTAGGACTGAACTTGCCTACCCCTGAGTTAACATGACAGCATTATCATTGCAGCAAGCCCACCTTTGCTGAAACTACTGTGTTGTCGCAGTCCTTCGGTCGGAATGTAACGTAAATAAATCCTGTACCCAGCCATTGGTGAAATATCTGAGGGCTTCAAGAGATTAATAGTTTTTAAATTGTTAATTTGTATATGCGCTTATACCATAAATAAGATAGTTGACAATGTCGAGGTATGAGAATGGAGGTACACTCTAAAAAAAAGTCTCGTAATCATAGGGGAACCTTTTTTAGTGCTATATAGCACCAATTTTGGTGCTTTAGTGGTTCTTCAGCGGTTCTTCAGAGGTGCTATATAGCACCTTAGTCAAAGAACCGGTGAAGAACCTCTGAAGAACCGCTGAAGAACCTCTGAAGAACCGCTGAAGAACCACTGAAGCACCAAAATTGGTGCTATATAGCACTAAAAAAGGTTCCCCTATGATTACGAGCCAAGAACCATTTTGGTGCAATATAGAACCTTTTTTTTTTTAGAGTGTAGCAATGCGGGGTCAGCGCTCCAACTTACCTCAGTCAGCTCATATGGATCTATGTTCTGAAAGGATGACAATTTTTCCAAATAACGGTCCCTAGCATCTTTATTGAATTAATCGCGGTACGGCTCACGTGCCCGAATTTTGGGGTTGGGGGGAGGGGCGTGTCTGGTCTGAACCATAGACTGTAAAAAAAGGTCTGAACTAGTTGATGCATGAAAACAGCACCTTGATAAAGAGGTCGACTGGCTCAAAGTATTTTACTCATCTTAAATGTATTTAAATACAAATTACATTAGATTTTTTTTCCAAAGGCTTTAAAATTCAAAATAGTATTTTTAATTCACTTACGTATTTTAAATACATGTATCTGAATTTCTGCCCATCCCTGACAACTGTGAATCTTTGGGGGTGTTGATGGACTTGATCTACTCTATGTTTTGATCATCTTTCTGAATAGCATCCGGTGTAGTCTTTGATAAAAATGCTATTTTCTACGCTTTTTTATGAAACTTAACCACATTCAAGTGTTGATAAAAAAAAAATGCATGAAGCTTTAATACAATGTTTTTTAATGGAAAGAGTTAAACTACAATTAAAGGCATATTTCAAGTATAGAAAATGAATAGGCCTATACCTACATATGTATACCAACATAGTAGTATACTTAAAGTGCAAAGATAATATAAACTTATCATAGATAAGTATGATGATAAGTTTACTATAACTTGTAATTATACTTGCAGTATTAAACTACTAAACTAGTAGTTTACTGAGATTATACTTCAATGTTTACTTTCATAAACTAAAATTTACTACAAGTAATAAAATAGTAAACTACTAGTATACTTATACGCTCACTTGTAGTATAGATGCAGTAAAAATGAGAAACATATTTGTGCACTTTAAGGTTACTGTTATACTTATAGTACACTTAAATGTATACTTTATTTACTAAAAGTTTACTATAGTACATTGATATTAGAAGAATTACAACATAAATTATACTTAAAATATACTTGAACATTACTTAAGTATACTCCACAAAATTAACTTGAAGTATACTTCTTTTCCGTAAGGGTAGGCTAGGCCTACGTCTTAAACCTTTGATAAAAGTGTCTGCTAAATCAGAAAAAACAGGGCCAGAAGACGCATCCCCTTTATCCCTAGCCAATATGTTTAATTTATTCATTTTGTCATCTATGAGATTTTTGTTCTTGTTGTTGAGCTTAAAACTTACGGGATATGTGGTGTGGGAAACTTCCTAATGTCCTTATCAGTCATATTCTAGAACAAGATAGAAACAGGAATTATTTGTTCTGTATTAATTGTTCATGTTTAAGCACATTTTGGAGCATATTATACAGTACTGTGCAGAAGTCTTAGGCATGTTGGATTTTTCCCCATTTTTTTTTAATTTTTAAAGATTGAGTCTTTTTCTTTAATGTGCCAGCAGGAAATCCGTTTATGTTTCCAAACATTACTTATGCCATTAATTGTAATAATCGAGCAAGATTTTGTATGCACAAGGAGTCCATCAACAGATGGTTTGGCCCACACAAAAATTTATAATTGTGTCCATCTGGGATTACATGAATAGACATAAAAAAGAGAAAGACTAAATTCTCTGCTATCTAAGAGAAAGATAAATCTATCTGCAAAACTTCAGAATTGTGAAACGTTTTAGGCAGTTGTGAAAAATTACAACATGGGGATGTTTGAAAAAATAGTCATAAATAGTTTTTATTTATTTATCATGGACACCTGCGCACAGTTTTTAAGATATCTTTGCAGGCAGGTTTTTCCAAAATGCTTGGAGAAGTTTCCACAGTTCTTGTGGATTTAATCTGTCTCTTCATGTAATTTCATATGGACTTGATGGTGAGATCTGATCTCTGTGTGGACCATGCTGCCTGTTGTTGTACTTCTTGTGCGTACAGAAATCTCACTGGATTATTCAAGGCAACATTAATGTTTGGACATTCATTTTGAAAATACATTGAAAATGTGAAAGTATATTTCTATATTGGCACACTATAGCAAATGATAAATAACCACCTTTAAACTTTTTTTTAAGAGTCTAACGTGCCTAACCTTTCCGCAAAACTGTATTTTGTTTAATAATGATTATATGCATTACAATTACATGCAGTACAGTTTAAATTGAAATAATGTATGAGTTGTAGTATATTTGTCACATAAAGACTCACCAAGAATCTTGCACCACTAATATTGCTTTTCTTCACCACCCTATCACACCCTAGCAGTTTCATCTGAAAATAGAAAAAAAAGTGTGATGGCTGAAAACTGTCACACTTTGCAGTTAAACTCAGTTATATACTTTTTAAAAACACTTTATTGACTATAAACTGTATGAGTTTTATAAACTGAATACGTAATACACTTTTTTGACAAAATGATTGCAAGATAAGGCTATAAATTAGCTATGGTTATCAGAAGCATTACACAGCTCTCAAATAGACATGCTTGAAAACCACATTGCGTGGCAAATGACAATCTATCAGCCATGCTTCAAGCACTGCAACTGAAGAACAACAGTGCAATTGTATAAAAAAGATCTACAAAGATTACCCTCCCAAAGAGCATTCAGGGTCTGCTAGAGGCCTCGTTATTATTAAAAACATGAGGGTTACATGCACTTTATAATGTTGACAACTGATTTCAATATACTTCCCTTTAATAAATGCATCTTTTGCCAGAAGAACAATAGGATGTACTCACTTTTTTGAGATAGTCAGCCAAGTTTCCAGAGTTCCAACCCATCACCTCTGATTTGGTCGGTGGACTTTCAAAACTCATTGTGATTGGAATAATTGTTTTTCCAGTTTAGTGAAAATAGTCTGTTCTACAGTTGCAGATGCTTCTTGCTGTTGAGTTTTTATATTAGACTCTATAGATGGCTGTAAAGTATACAGCGTTGCAAGGCTTGCTTGTGGCTAGTTGGTCTGACTGAGTGTGATAATAATGTTGACGTAGAATAGCTGGCTCTCAGCTCTTTCTGTTTCCTGTAACTTTGTATAGAGGAAGTGCCTCATCACCAAAGATGTGAAATTCAAAGCGTAGGTTTACAAAGCATGACTGTATTCTTGAAGATAATTGCACTTTTGAGGCTCTCTAACTTAAATGCATCAAAAACATACTGTGTTAAATCTATTGTGCATGTTTAGTTATGGGCAAAGTGGATGCATGTGTTGGTTACAAGCATTACAAAAGTCAACTAATTATAAATCGCTTCATAAGTTTCTCACATATTCTTAGAACAGCAAATAACTAGGCCATGACCGCAAATAAACATGCAGACAACATAAGATATGAAAAGTGCAACGCATTTCATTGATCAGCACATCCCCAGTGCCCCATGTTTTGCATTGCATTTTCCAAACAGAAACAGGAAACATCCCTTTTGGGAACAGAACAGTATGCAATCTAACATCAAGGTGCGATGTGATGGCACTCATCAGTCAACCGCAGGCCAGCAGGACTGCAAGAATGAAGAAGTTTCTTCCCCAGGGTGCTTTGCATAGAGCGTGTCTCCTGATGTATGTAAGCTTTATATTCGAATCGCTGAACACATGCAGTCACACTTTTGGCAGAGGTCAAGTGTGAGTTATTCATAGGGTGGTGCTCTATAGTGTTGATTGACAGCACATGACACGCATGCATAGAATGATATTGCCTGAATGTAGTATGTATTGCCTCAGAATGTTGTGTGTTTGTAGTGAGGTTTACATATAAGGTAACATGAAAATAAGCAGGGCAGTCTGAAATCTGCCCCAATGGCTTCAAATTATTTCTCACCATACATTTAAAATTGTGTAGAGCTGGGGAGGGCTCAGGCACCCTCTGTCCCGCTTAGTATCATAATAGGCCTATAAGCCTGCTGAAGCCTTGCTCTATATTTTAATATATCCTGTTCAATTTATATTTAAAATAGTCTAGAAAATCTTTGTTGCAGAATACTGAACACATTTACAACTTAATATTTATTTAGTTTATATAGAGGTCTATGTTTTGGATGAATATTTTGGTTCTGCCCTTACAGACAAGCTTTTTTAACAAATAAAAAGCAGAAGGAACTTTCACTGCAGGATGTTTAAGCATTTATGGTCAACCGGTTAGTCATAAGTGCTAAATGAATTCTTGATATTATTTTTTTCTAGGTACTTGCTTGGTTGGTTTAACACTGTAATGTGCTTTACTATTTTGCCACACTTATAGGTAGCTGTATACACTGTCGTTTAAAAGTTTTTGATCAGTAGGATTTTCAGTGTTTTTAGAATAAGTCTCTTATGCTCACCAAGGCTGCATTTATTTGATTAAAAAAAAAAAAAAAAAAACAGTAATATTGTGAAATATTATTAAAATGAAAAAAAAAAAAGTATTTCTATTTGAATATTGAGGAGTCTTTGATGAATAAAGTTCAAAATAACAATTTATGTTAAATAGAATCATATACATGTCTTTACAGTAACTTTTGATCAATTTAATGCATCCTTGCTGAATAAATGTATTTATTCTGTAACGCCTACGTCTAGCATGACCTTTCCGACGGGATTGTGTAATCTGTGGCACGTCGCAGAGCAGCGCAAGATGAGCAATTTAGGTTAAAAAGTATATAAATGTTTCTTTTTTTTTTTAGAAAATGACAGATGATTTCGCTAGATAAGATCCTATTCCTCATCTGGGATCACGCCGAGCCTCTGAAGCCCTTCAAAGCCTTTTGAAACGGCATTGATTTGGACCTTCAACATTTTGGTTGCCATGGAAGTCTATAATATGGAGAAAAACCCTGGAATGTTTTCCTCTAAAAACTTCCTCAAAATACATGAACATCTTGGATGAGATGGGGGTGAGTAAAATATTAGGAAATTTTAATTTTGAAGTGACCTAATCCTTTAATTTCTTTAAGTTCTTTTACAAAATAATAATAATAATAATAAAAAAAATTCTTACTGACCCAAAACTTTTGAATGGTAGTACAATGTTGCAAAAGCTTTCTATTTCAGATAAATATTGTTCTTTTGAACTTTCTATTCAATCCTAAATAAACCTATAAAAATGTTTTACACAACTGTTTTCAACATAGATAATAATCATAAATGTTTCTTGAGCAGCAAATCATCATATTAGAAGGATCATATGACACTGATGACAAGAGCAATGATGCTGGAAATTCGGCTTTGCATTTCAGAAATATATTACAATTTGAAATATATTCAAATAGAAAACAGTTATTTAAAAAAATATATATATATTTTACATTACTGTTTTTGTATTTATATTATACACAATATTTTGTATTTTTAATCTTTGTGAGCATAAGAGACTTCTTCTAAAACATTAAAAATTATCGTAAACTTTTGAACGGCAGTGTACATAAAGCAAGATGTGGATATTTAAGAAACCCAAGACCCAAAAGATCTCAGTAGGATGCACTAGGATATCAGTCATATTGATCTGTCATGGAAAAGAAAACCAATAAACAAGTACCAGACACCTCTAATGAATAACAAGTCAGGGAGTCAGTACTTAGCTTGATGGAGAGTGTGGCAGTTCTTCTGATGAAGACACTGTGCATTCCTGGTCTTTGTCATGCACAAGTGGAATCCTTAAGCTAAAAGGAAATAGGTCTTTTGTGGAGTAGAACAGACTGGGATCACTGTTAGTGCTGGGGTTTTGAAGTGGGTAAACCAAAGGGCTACACTGAGATTACAACCTGATTCTATCCATATGAAAGGTCAGTAAAATAAGAGATAAGGAGGGGATGGGAACGGGGGTCATGGCCGAGATGACAACAACATGGTACTGTATTTGAGGGGATGGGCACTTTGTTCCTTATTCATCAGAGCTCAGCAGGGTGGCCTGGGAAAGAGCATAGCATCCTGAAAGGCAAATAGCCAGCCAGTTTCTGTTGATTAGAGAACTTTGAGTAAAATGTCTCTGTATTTTTTTCCACTATGTTTTTTATTTGTTTATTTGAAGCAAATTTGTGAGCTATTTCATTTAGTCAAGTATATAGCCTACTTTTTGTATCGACTAATTAAAGTCAAATAATGTTTGTCTTTTAACATGGAAGTAGAAAAGGGAAGCAAATGAAGCCACTGTGACATAATATATTCTGAGATTCCCACCCCCTGTCCTCCGAGTCAAGACCCCCACTTGAGCCAATATCCCATCATTCATCAGGCCAGACAGTTTGGCAGATTTATGGCATGTCCCACTGAGTAAACTGACTATGCATTAAGTAATAGGCTAAGTGAGAAATCTGCTGATAAACTGTATAAAAACAAATGTCATGATTAGGCCATAACATCAAATGGGGTAAAACATAATCACAAATTACTTTGTTGACACACAATGTTAGGCCGGTTTTACAATTTAAATGTGTTCTCGTCCTCGTAACGTGACTAATAATGGAATTAAGATCCTTTGATTTATTTACATGCATTGCAGTGACTTCCGCAGGTGTGATTATGTAGGCCTACACCAACACTGCGGCAACGCGGATTAACATGCCAAACACCTTCCAGCAGTGTCATGTTTCCTACGGGCTTTGTCTACACTTTTGTTACCGGGGCAGCATACTGTCCGTAGCCTATAGCCTAGCGGCCTACTGTCCGCATATCAAAGTGCAATAGAGGTGCCTATAGGGCGATGTGCCAAGTGTGTCACAAAATTAATCCCTTCAAGAGTATTCATTAAAACAACGCCATACTGTGGTGGTAATTGAGACCCCATCATTTCAAGGGTGTTTTTCTGAAGGCGCGTGTCTGGGATAAAGCTCTCGAATGACCTGATCAATAGGCTAAATATGATCACTTCGCAACCATCATAAGTGATCATTAATATCATCACTTTTAGAAAATATGTAATTCGTCGCCCGACATTCTGAGCAATGCCTAATTACAATTAAGACGTTTATTTGGCAGACACCGCGAGGAAAATATCGGTTTGTAACCTTGTTTTGGAAGAAACGTCTCTTAGCTGGTGGCTATACGTGGTTGTAATTCTCAACTTTCACCCAACGCGTTTTGATAAGCAGATCACTTTGGGTGAACGCAGGGAACATGATTAATGTTAATGAGCCCTACAGTCTAAACACTAGACACTGCAGTTGAAAATGTGAAATCTGCCTTGAGCAAAAAGAGAAGTTGTATTTGACTATTTTAAGTTGATAACTAGATAAAAACCGTGACATTGTTGTTAGGCTTTCATAGAAACAAAATGAGCAGTTAGTCTATTTCAAGCACCACCATTAGGCTAGAGCATAGCCTATGCCATTTTTTTTATAGCCCTACATTATGTACATTGATCAAAACTATGTTTTGCATTTCTTACCTCATCACCAATTAATGCTGCGTAGGCTACTTTCAATTCCATAAGGTCAATTACAATGTAGGCTATTCATTTTTAAAAAATTCCATAGGACATCCCTGTTTGTTTGGTTCAGCATACAAAAATATCAACTGGACTTATAGGTTCATGACTATTAAGAAATAACGAGACCACAAGACATTTCAGTTGCTTAGTTTTATTATAATACCTTAATATATATATAGGTCTATGTACAGATATAGGGAAAAGTGCAGGTGGAGGTGTTCTCCGTAGAAAATCGATTAGTGGGTGGTTTATTTTGGTCCTCGAGGTCTGCGTCTTTGGTGGCCGTGGCTTCCGTGTCTCCGGGTGCAAACGTGTTTGACAGTGATCTGAGAGCAGTTCTCGCACTTTACTGTGCAGCACCAGTGGAACTTGCAGTTGCAGCTGCTCACTACCTCCGTGCGCCTCTCCTCCACACGCAGACCGCACTCATGGCACAGTCTGCGGCAGCTTCGCTTTTCCCACTGAGTGAGACTTTCTCCATGATGCAGGCACTCCCGACCCTCTGTGCCAGGAAACCCGAGGCTCAGGTTCTTGGCGCAATAATCCGGCGAATCCTCCAGATATATGAGCTCTGTCCGGGCGATGGAGCGGAAAGCGTCTGCTATGGCCACGCGGTTGTCCGCGGTGTTTCCCGCGCGCATTCGTCTCTTGTCCATTTCGAGCTTCTGGGCCTGGTCGTGCTTTACTTTCAGGTAATTGCCAATCTCACGGAAATCAGAAAGCTGCATCCAGCACGTTTGCATTGTGCAACTTTCTGACATGCCATGGCACCTACAGATCCTCTTCATGGTCGCCTTTACAGCCTAGAACAAAATGAGCCTATTGTTATTTTACAGATCTTAAAAGTGTGTATAATTTAGGCTACACAAAAATAGGCCTAGGCTATAAACTATATAGGTATTTAAAAAAAAAATCAAATAACGGTTCAGTAACCTCAAAAGTTAGATTGCCAAGCACATAGGCTACAGTCGCGAACAGAATTTGCCTTTTCCTGGGGTAGCTAGGCTATAGCAACAGAGCTCGATCGCTAAATAGAATCATCACCTTTAAATAGATTTATGCAACACAAATGGTGTGTGTGTGTGTGTAGGCTAATTATCTTTAAAACAGTTAACGGTCATCCACTAGGAGGCCTAATTAAAAATCTAGGCTATTTGCGAGAGACGAACCCCAAACGAAGGTGTATATGTTATACGAAGCCTAATGTTTTTGTCACTATTATTTGAGGATCGTCTTGCACAAAAGGTACATTTGAGTTTCTCTTTTCGCGGCCCTAGTTGTAGGCCCTATGATATTATTTTTAATATTGTTTTTCAGAGTAATTTTATCCCAGGTGTTTTTTTTTTATCTGTCAGTAATTTATAAAACTTTGACAAATGACAGGTATTTCTCAACTTACCAAACGCCCAGCTTCATTATTATGAAGATTAACAGCAGCTCGGGAGTCTTGTCCAGTCTCAAGCGCATCCATGTATTGTTTAGAAATTCTCTCTCCAAAATCCACGTTGTCGCTGCATCCTCCCCAAAGCCAGCCACGACCCCCTGAAATAGTGTTTATCCCATTGAATACAAATAGGCCTACTTCATTGCATTTTTTTTTGGATGCACATAGTAGGCTATAGTAGATTGTCTTTAGTTTATTAGCCTATGCATTCGTTTATGACTTTATCTTTAATGTTCTTACCGAGTTTGCCGTTCCTCGAACTGTCACATCCGCAGTCGTCCAAATCTCCGAGACTGCAGTTTCTGGTTAAAGTGTGCATAACCCCGGCTGCGCTTATTGCATGGACAAATGACGTCTCTCTCGTTGCTACAGAAGTAAGGGCATACAAATGTAGTATTTTTTTCAAACTTTGTAAACATTGAAAAATGGATAAACTCACATTTATGACCATATCTTACCACTCCTAAAGCCTTTATGTGTGGAAAGTTGCAGCGCGCTTTCCGGACAGTTCCACCTGTCCCAAGCAAATTGATGTTTACATTCATGTATCCCGCTCTGAGCACCGACCCGCACACTACTTGCATAGGTAAGATAAGCCTAGGAAGAAAATATAAGAAAGATATTGAAAACTTTGATGTATTAATGTATTTTATTTCGTTTTAAATGGCTTCAAAGCTAAGAATATAAATTACCTTTGGTCCAGTCATCAGCAAATTGTTCATTGCCCTATGGAGAAAAAAAATACGCGTTATGTTAACAGGAGAAATTATGTTTACATTAGCCTACAGCAACTGATAATAATTCACTAATGCATCCTCACCACGTGTGCCCAGGGAGAGTTTTGTAGCAAATTAAGAATAAAAATGCCCAAAGGAAAACGTAAGCCATTATCTTAGATCCAAACTGATAAAGCAGGCAATTTGAGAAAGTGATGTACCGTCATGTATTTTATACTCCTCTCCGTGGGGGCCTGGGCAAAATACCTTTTGTTAGGTATCAAGCTATTGGTCCACAGTAACCAGCCAGGTCAGGGAAACGCCTCCAATGAACTTCAAAGGACGTCAATACACGAGAGATTATTCTCTCTCCGCGGGCTCTCCGCGTCTCGACGTCGTTGGGGCTGATGCATAATTCAAGTGGGATTGGGAGTGATAAACATACACCAATAAACATTTGAACCAGTTGTCAAACTGCGCAAAAAAATCCACACTCGGAGACTGTCATTTTGTTTTAAATATTTAATTTTGCTTCCCACGACAAAATAAGTAAATTTAATATAAATATATAAATATATATAAACAGAATGTGATAGTTTAAAAATAATTACCATGTGATAGTTAAAAAAATAATTGCCTCAAATAAGTTGATCACTTCAAGCTCCTTTGTGAAACATTACACACTGTCAAGTGATCTGTGTGTGAGAGAGAAAAAAAAAACAACCGGTGCAAATATTCAAAACAATCATATTTGTAACTAAATGAATCTGTGATCTAATGTCGACAACGAAAAGTGCAAATAATGAACAAATGGTCTACATGAAATTAGAACTTATGAAATCAATCAGTTGACAGTGGGAAAGAGGAAGCCCTTGTGTCTTAGGTGTTCGAACCGACATTTTTCCTTATAGCAATTTGCATAATATACAGTTGGCATAAGTGAAAAAGCAGCATCTTAAAATCTCATAAAATATATTTACATTGGAAATATACAACTTAATATATTACAAAGAGGACGACTTCATCTCCCATTACGCGCATGTTGTCTTTTGCGTGAATGGTTGTGCGGCCGACGGTTTTTGTGTCTTTTTGCGCAAAAATATTTGGTCACAGTCTGAGTGCACGTTTCGCATTTGACTGTGCAACACCAGTGAAATTTACAGTTACAGCTGCTCACAGTCTCCATCCTCCTCTCTTCTACTTTCAGACCACATTCGTGGCAGAGCCGCCTGCAGCTTCTCTTCTCCCACTGTGAAAGATTCTTCCCACTTTGTAGACATTCCCTGCCTTCTGTTCCATGTAGTCCCAGGCTGAGGTTTTTCACGCAGTAGTCTGGAGAATCTTCCAAATAAATGAGTTCTGTGCGCGCAACGGAGCTGAACGTGTCCGCGATTGCGCCACGATTATCCGCGCTGTTACCTGCCCTCATCCGAATTTTGTCCGTCTCCAGCTTCTGTGCTTGATCATGCTTGATTTTCAGATAGGTGCCGATATCTCTGAAGTCAGCCAGCTGCATCCAACATGTCTGAATACTGCAGCTTCCAGACACACCATGACACTTACAGGTCCTTTTGAGTGTTGCTTTCACAGCCTGAAATGCATGTACAAACAGTTTCACATAAGCCATATATGCAACCACATGCTGCAATATATAAAGTGTTTCTTTTGAGCAGAGAAAGCAGATTAATTGTTTGCAGAATAGAATTATAGCTACTCACCAGTCGACCAGCCTCGTTGTTGTGCAGGTTGACTGCAGCGCGAGAGTCGTGCCCATTTTCCAGTGCATCCACGAATTGTTTACCGATTCGTTCTCCAAAGTCAACATTGTCACTGCAGCCTCCCCAAACCCAACCACGACCACCTTTGAAAAAAGAAAATGGTAACATATAGTGTTATTGGTCTGAAAATATGAATTTCGTTTTAATTATAGGCCTACATGAGTATCGTTAATAATAATAATAATAATAATAATAATAATAATAATAATAATAATAATAATAATAATAATAATAAAAATGTCTTACCCATTTTTCCTATTTTGGAGTCGTCACATCCACAGTTATCGAAGTCCCCCATGCTGCAGTTCTTTGTCAAAGTGTACATAACTCCTGCAGCACTTATGGCATGCACAAAAGCGGTCTCTCTGGTCGCTATTAAAAATAAAGACATATGCATATAAAAAAATAATACATTTTTAAAGTAAGGTTCTTTAGAACATATTTTAAGGGTGAAAAAATAAACCAGAATGCATCGCATCTAATTTTGACAGTATAGTGCTTACCACTCCGCAGGCCGTTATGTGTAGATAACTGCAGTGCGCTTTCCGGACACTTCCACCTGTCCCATGCGAACTGATGTTTGCACTCTTCAATACCACTCTGAGCCCCTGCCTGCACACTGCTGGTGTATGTGAGGTAAGCCTGGGGGATGAGCATTAATTAAACACTGTACGTTCAGACATATTAGTTCAAGAATAAATAATAAAATATCCCATAAAATAAAATGAAATATTGCTGTACAAGTGCTAGACGTAAACATTTAAATTAGGCTACCTTTGGTCCTGTCATCAGGAAGTTATTCACCGACCTAGAAAAAGAGAAGAAACAAAAGCATGGGGTTAACGCAAGGTTTGTTAATAAATAGTGACAAACAAAAAATATGAAGTATGATAACATATTTTGTAGGTTCTGTAAAATGTCTGTACCATGCTGTTGTCGACAGAATGTGACAGCACATAGACATCACCAACGACGCAAAAAGCTGGCAAGGGTTCATTGCTGCGTGAGCGACCTCGATGCTCCCTTCTTGTGGAGATGCAAAGCACAAACACTGAGATGGATACACAGGAAGAGACAGAAGACAAGTGACTGAGAGCTTTAATGAGCAAGGCATTTATACCTGTCGCCAACTTTGACAATTCGCTGTGAAAAGACGTCGAGGTCGTCACTGGAATTGTGCGGCCTTAACTGCACTTCAAAGCATTAGCACTTTTCACTATAAGCCCCTCAGCCCATCTTTCATTAAGCTATCGTTCATGCTGAGGGTTGTTTCAGATTGTTCCTAGACAAGCCTACATTTATTTTATTTATTTATTTACAGTTATTATTATTTTTTTCAACTTTAATGTGCTACCATTTGTGTATATAGGCCTATTTATCATACACCTTGAATTGAACTGTCCAAAGCCATTAAACTGTTCAGCTAATATCCATTCATTAGACTGTCCACTGACTGTAGATTGTCCATTGAAGGTGTGTATTCATGCGCGCTGGTTGTTGATTCCGTATCTGGACGTGCATGTTTGCATAAAAATAGCTATTTTATACTCCTCCTTAAATAAAAGTATTTATTAGTTTATAAATAATCCTAGTGTAGGCTATTCTATACGCAATAAAAATATACATAGGGCATGCAAAATATACAGTCTATTTATTCATCATTTAACATTTTTGTTGATTTAGTTTGACTTCTTGACTTTTTGGAGATTTTCTTTGAGACTTTTTACGTTTTGGGAAAGTTTTTCACCGGGAAATGACACTGAAATGTAAGGGGTTGCTCTACATTGTATAGAGAAAGTCATAAAATCATTCGGCTCCGTTCGCTAAGGGCCATGCAAATAACATGTAACACGTCTACGCCTCTGACACTCTAGTGTTAATAGAAGACCAGCTGATCCCCTGGGAACCGCTCTGGTGTGAAACATGTCTGGAAACGTAGTTCGATACATGTGTAGAGTGTAATTACAACAACATTAGTCTGAAAAGTAGGCTAAAACGAATAATAATAATGAATGGATGTAGCCTATTTATTGATGTAGCTAGCGGATGCATAAGTTAAGTTGACAATGCATATTTGTTCTTCAAAAAAGGTCTCGTCATATGCTTGAAGTAAATACGTTTCTCTTTTTTTTCATAGGGGAAACAAATCAGTTTTTATTCATTATTTAGTGCTGATGAGTTTACACAATTCAATCATGTGTCATGTAAGACAAATTCAAAACCGATAAGCTAATTCACACCGAGTTATTATTTGTCACTAGGGGATCAACAGCTGAGCAATGTAAACAAAAGGATAATCACGAGAACGATTATATTTCATCATTTTACTTTCGATGACTTTTGCGATGAATTAATACGCTGTGGGGATGTGATTTTATATACTGTTGCTCCTGGAAGATTAATTGTTGAAACCACGTATTGACATCTTCGAATCAAATCGTTAGCCACTCAAAAATCCCTTTTCAAAACAACATTTATTTGATGGTCGGATAATGGCTTAACCAATGCCGCTAGCTGGAAGACAATGGAGGGACGCGCAAGTGAGGATAATCCCCACTAATTGGACATCGCATCATCAAGTTTACAAGGTGCCTGAAACCCAAATTCCCACACCTACTTGTTACAAAACAAACCCGTATTAAACAATGATCTGATACACTCAGACCTAACCTAAACGGAGCCATTGTGCCATGAATGCTCTGTCGCAGACATCTCAGGATGGTTTTATGGTGTAACAAACTGAGGGCAATACGCATCGTTCAGTTCTACGCTTTAATTCACAGCTAACAACTACGGGCAATGAAGTAATAGCCTAATCGGAAAGTAATCATTAAAATGGCTAGAAGACCATCACCACAGCGTTTATTCCCCATATCAGACATCAGGGCTCACCGTGCTGCAGAGATGATCCATTTTGATAGCCGCTCAGAAGCTCAGGTGCAGTTCATTAGCCTACTGACTGTGTTAAGGCTTTTCGCCTTGTTTTGTGAATCAGGAAGGAAATAAGGATGTCTGAGATGATAGGCTAATATACAAAAATAAATCTGCAGTTTAAAACATGTTTACATTCTTATACATTTCGAAACATTTGTATTATTCAACTTCAATTTACCTGAACAAAATGTGCCTTTTCATAAAATGGTTAAATATTTGATAATACAATATAGTCACGCGTTAATAAAATGGCTCCCTACATTAAGAAAAGTAAAACATTCATCATAGAAGAGGCGTTTTAAATGGGTGTCACGTCAATGACGACCTTTCCGCACTGACTAAAAGGACCAGCTAAGTGTTTGAGTAAGCAACAGAGACTACTTAGTTAAAACAGTTTGCTATTTATTGGAGTTTTACGTCTTTATCGGTTTACTTTATTGGTTTTAGTTATGTCAGATTTCGAAAGAGATAAGTTGGTCATAAAAGACGATAAGTGTTGGAGAAGCGCTGTGGTATTATGAGTGCGGTAGATGGGTGGCAGGAACAGTGACGCCAGCGCAGCCGCGCTTCTGAGTAACATCTCAACCAGATTTGAGTTCAAAGGAGATCTAGGCGCGACCTCTAGCACCTCATCAGCAGGTGTTAACTGTAAAAACAAGAATAGCCCTGTAAAATACACGTAGTATCGGATAGGCCAGCGATGTAGCACATGGCCTGACTTGAAGACGAACTTTTCTCGGCACTATATTTGAACAAGTTTTGGATTTGATAATTATTGCTTGGATTAAGATGTCCCATGATGTCGATCATATCAACGTTAATGATGTTAAATCGGGGTTAAAGCTTAAAAACGTGAGAAATAACAAGTTGAGTGGCTTCAGATGTGACATAGGCTAATCATGATATTATCGTAGCGCCCCTGCTGGCTACACCACAAAACATGTTTGGTTGTCCTTTTATTAGCGTCATTTTATGTTATATCTTGCAAGTACCAAGTCATGGCTTTCAAGCACACACCTCTGCCTTGTTCTTCACTGGCTGCTGGTGACATTTGAGTTTTCTATAATGTTAGGTTACCGTGACCTGTACAAGTCATGCAGAGAGAGCATTATGGTATTGTAAGCCCATGCACAGTGGCTCTGAATGTTTTCAAAGCAGAGAATAGTGAATGGAAGATATACTTTTAGTTCCTGCAGGGCATGAAAAAATCAGCTACAGCACTGAAAAAATGGATTCGTTGAATTTACTAAAAAAAAATGTTATCGTAAGTGGTTGCAATCAATTTATTTTATCTCAATTTAAACAAAAACACATGCAATTCCCATAGAACCAAATAATTGTTTTTAATTAAAATAAAAAAAACGAAATTTAAATTATTAAAACGAGCACAAATTAATTATGCTTAATTTAATCCATTAACTCCAAAGGTGTGTGTGGTCCTGGCAAACTACATTGCCCAACATACCAGTAATCTTTGACCTTGTGGTGACATTCTGGTATCCACGAGAAAAACAACTTTTAAATCATATTAAATGAAATTTTTTGAAAATGCAAACATGTTTCTGTGATTGTTTGGTTAAGGTTAGTGGATAGAATATACAGTTTGTACAGTATAAAAATCATTGTCTATGGAAAGTCCCTATAAAACATGGAAACCCAACATTAGCATTGAATAATCACCTAAAGAAAAATCCTTTTAAGAAGAAGAGTCATATTTGGCATTTTATTTGTTTTACATTTCATTTTGTATTTATTTCATGAAGAAACCCTTTTAAAAAAACAAAAACAAAAGAACAAATGCAGTAAACAGAATTTGGTAAAATATCTATTTTAAACCCTGTCTCATGTCACCCCCCTTCATCACACTCCCATTCATAGGCCCCAGTGGCAATTGCCATGGTAACCATGCATCGCATGGGGCAATAGCACCTTTAAACAGAAATAGGAATTGTAGTATCTGCCATGTCAGAAGAACATGTTTTGTGCTTGTCATCTCGTGGTCTCTTGGGTCATGGGGTGGCATCTCCTTTCCTCTCCTGCTCGATAGCTGAAAACAGAGAAAGATTAAATATAAATAATGTTTATTAATGCTTTGGTAGGATAAATGCCTTTATTGTGTCAGTAAAGCATCTTAAGGGAGACGTGCGAGCATGGCATTATTGCAAATAAGATGCTTATTCACATGGGAAATTCTGCAAGCAGGCTTAGGTCTGCACTGCAATGCTGACATGTCGTCTGCTGACATGAGCTGAAAAAATAGGCTGTATGCTGAGCAGTGTGAGAGTGGAAGAAAAATAGAGATGGATCTGGGGATACAGGGATTGGAGAGAAACAAATGGCTAAAACAAAAATATATAAAGAGAGAGGATAGACAGAACACTGCAGAGAAAGGCAGAAAGGTGTGTGTGTGTGTGGGGGGGGGGGGGGGGGGGGTACACCACACCACACCCAAACTGATTGGACAGACTGTTGTAATGCTGTAATGTAACAGACACTCACTCTCTTTGGTGGGCAGAGGGTTCTTCTCTTTTGTCTCCGTCTTCTTCAGCTTGGTTTTGTCAAACCTGGCGATTTCTGTGAGGTCTGGCTTGTCAGACATGTTTGCTGTCAGTAGAGATGACAGATGTGATTTAAAAGAGCGGTGACCATGTTTTTGTCTGTTGCGTTTTATACATGAAATTGTTTATTGTTATAAAATACTGATAAATATTACTGATATGTTATTTTATGTGTTAAATCGTCAAATCTCTACATTTCAAGAGTGCAATGTTTTAAGGCAAAGTCTGCCAGATGCTGAGGGAAGAAATGTCCCCTTTCTCTTGGGATGTGTGATGGTAGCATGTAGCACACGTGTGTTCAGGCAGACATGTATCATGCTCCAATGCTAACCGCCCACCTAGCCAACTCTCCATGCATCTTAATATGTCTCTACCAGCACATTTCCCTCTTTCATTTCACAGAATGTCTATTTCCTTTATAAATTCTAAGTCTTTGTTCTTTTCCACATTGCTTCATTCACGTTATGGATGACTACATCATTTTAGCACGCAGGCTGCCTTTTTTTCTCACCTGCTAGACTGCAGTGTCTACCTCACTGGATAAATAGCCGTTCATTTTCCTATATCCCTCTGTCTCGCTTCACTCTCTGGCTGCCGCACCTATAGCCAATGTGAATTTACCATCTCTAGTTGTCGCATTCATCATGTTAGTCCTTAAACCCACAATCACATGCAGAAAGAGGAGGATGGATAGATGGAAAGATTGTTATGATGGATAAAGGACTTACCGTAGTACACAAAGTGGCTGTATCCACTGGCTGGTAGAAAGAGAGGAGGATGGCGTGTCTGCTGTGATTACCCAGACTGCGTCTGCTGGTGTCTGTGTATATGCTAGGGCGTGGAATTTTGAGGAGAGGGAGGGAGGGAGGGAGGGAGGATGCTGGAGATATTTAGTCAGCCTATCACTTCTATCCCATCCAGTTAATATTCATGCTTCGTAGAGAACAGATATTAAATGCCTTTACGTGTTCAAATGATGAATCAATAAAGATGGAATATGACAAACAGAGTGGAAACAAGGGCATGTGATTTTGGGGTTACAGGTTTCTGTCACAGCAGTGTGGCAGCTGTTTGGTTGGGGGCTGGGATTTCATACTGCCTGAGACCCTGAGTCATGTCTCATTTTAACATGCGCCCCTCTCTGAGCCAAGGGGAAGCACCATTTAACGGTTCTATAAATATATATATCGTTTTGAAGTATGATTAAAGCTGTATGTGAAATCCTAGAAATTAATGGAAATTGAAATCAAGTTAAATGTTGCAATATTATTGGATATATGCATGCCTCTGAGGCTAATGACTGCATTTTCTTAGAAATTAGCTAGGTCTGATTACTTAGTCATACTTGGTGATTATATTTACTTAGTCATACAATCTCACATTAGTGTGACACCATTTCACATTTCATTTGGGCTAGTCAGCAGCCTTCGAAAAGCACATCATGTTGAGATGGACGTGACTTAAACATCAGAAACTGAATGAGCTTTATTGCTAAATATGTTTACACAAGGAATTTGTCTCGGTGACAGAAGCTTCCAAAGTACAGTCAGAATGACAGCGACATAACAGATAATACAAAACTGAATAACAGAATAAGTGAATAAAAAAAAGAAATTATACAAAATAGACAATACACCAATCAGCCATAACATTATGACGTGAATAACACTGATTTTCTCTTCATCACAGCACCTGTTAGTGGGTGGGATATATTAGGCAGCAAGTGAACATTTTGTCCTCAAAGTTGATGTGTTAGAAGCAGGAAAAATGGGCAAGCGTAAGGATTTGAGGGAGTTTGACAAGCGCCAAATTGATTGACTGGTTCTGATAGAAAGGTGTCAGAATACACATTGCATCGCAGTTTGTTGCGTATGGGGCTGCATAGCCGCAGACCAGTCCGGGTGCCCAGGCTGACCCCTGTCCACCGCCGAAAGGGCCAACAGTGGGCACGTGAGCATCAGAACTGGACCACGGAGCATTGGAAGAAGGCGGCCTGGTCTGATTAATCAAATTTTACGTGTACGTGGTACGTGCCGGGTAAGTGTGCGTCGCTTACCTGGGGAACACGTGGCACCAGGATGCACTATGGGAAGAAGGCAAGCCGGCGGAGGCAGTGTGATACTTTGGGCAATGTTCTGCTGGGAAACCTTGGGTCCTGCCATCCATGTGGATGTTACTTTGACACATACCACCTACCTAAATTGTTGTATTCCCTGGTGGCTGTGGATAATGCCCTGCCACAAAGCAAAAATGATTCAGGAATGGTTTGAGGAGCACAACAACGAGTTTGAAGTCTTGACTTGGCCTCCAAATTCCCCAGATCTCAATCCAATCGAGCATCTGTGGGATGTGCTGAACAAACAAATCCGATCCATGGAGGCCCCACCTCACAACTTACAGGACTTAAAGGATCTGCTGCTAACATCTTGGTGCCAGATACCATAGCACACCTTCAGGGGTCTAATGGAGTCCATGTCTTGATGGGTCAGGGCTGTTTTGGCAGCAAAAGGGGGACCAACACAATTTTAGGAAGGTGATTATAATTTTATGCCTGATCGGTGTATATGTATGTACAGATATGTACATATACAAATGCATTATTAAATGCATAAATAAATACAGTATAAATATAAATAGTGTTCTGTATTGCACATGTTTACTGCCCAGTGGGGGCATTTATAGCTGTTCATGAGGTTGATGGCCTGAGGAAAGAAACTTGTCTTGTGCCTTGCTGTTCTGGTGCTCAGTGCTCTGTAGTGTCGGCCAGTCGGCAACAGTTCAAAAAGGAAGTGGCTTGGACATGAGGGGTCCAAAATGATTTTGCCAGCCCTTTTACGTACAGGTTAAGGACAGTTTTTTTGGCAGTTTTAAATAAAACACACACACACACACACACACACACACACACACACACACACACACACACACACACACACACACACACACACACACACACACACACACACACACACACACACACACACACACACACACACACACACACACACACACACACACACACACACACACACACACACACACACACACACATATATATATATATATATATATAAACATAGATTAGATTGAGTGAGTCCATGAACACCCCTAAAGCTATATATATATATATATATGACCCAAGTCAGACCTCACTATTTTGCAAACTAATCAAAATTCAAAAGTACTTTTTACTGCACACTCTCAAACTAGGAGAACAAACTATTTGCAAACGTACAGCCCTACAGGCCACAAGACAGCCAGACACAGCCTCTGCTCCCTATAGTCAGAACAGAACATAAGGGTTAAGCTAGATCTTTTTCCTTCATCCATTTGCCCGCCTTCCACAAATATTTTCACGTCAAATTTTCAATCACAACAAAAAAATCTTGTCAAAAGTTCAACTTCTGTCTTAATCTGTTTAGAGAGAATGTTGACATTTCAATGGCAAAACAATAAGTAAATGCTCTAACTGCTGAAATCTAACAAGATCTAACAGTCGAGTTTTCACTTAGGCCTATATAAATTACATAAAAATATTTGCATATGCACAGGAATTTGCATGTTAAAGGTTTGTTTAAAAATATATATTTTTTAAATGAATAAAAGTATGAAAAAAATAGGCTTCACAATCTGAAAGTGAGATTATAGTTATATGTATGTCTATGTTTTGATCAAGGTTCAGGGCAGATGCTGGTGTGACACTAGACAGCAGATGGCGATATTTCATTTTGGTCAGAGTGACAGATGCCCTCTTTGGCAGAATAGTGCAGTGCAGAAAAAATCTGCATGGCATTATGGATGGATGTGTTAATTTAAAAATAAAGTTAGGTATTAATTTACTAGTTTCCCTGCATTCAGCCCAAGAAGAAGATGTGAAATGTAAAATAACGCAACGTTACCGAAAGAAATGTTGAACCCATGAGTGGAAATGACAGTGAAGCTTTAGGGGTGTTCATGGACTCACTCAATCTCTAATCTATGTTTTCTATCTATAAAATGGAAATAGTTAAAGTTAAAGGTAGGTTATATTTCAAGTATAAAAATGAATACCTAAATAGGAACATAGTAGTATACTTAAAGTGCAAAAATAATATATAAATAGTAAACTGTAGATAATGTGTTCACTTAAAGAAAACCTACAAGTATACAGCATTGCAGTATAAAACTACTAAAATAGTTTACAGAGATTACTGAATACTTTAAAGTGTAACTAAACTTTGAATAAACTAAAAAAAGTGTTATAAGTATTGAAATAGTAAACTATACATTCAGCAACACTTTCTATGAAGACCATGCTTATAATGAATTATAGCCCCAATTTTGTAACATTTATAAAGACTCATTAACTTATAAGTTCACTTGTACAGATGCAGTACGCATGAGAAACATAGGTGTAAACTAGTTGTGCGCTTAAAGTTTACTACTATTGCTTCTAGTGCACTTAAAACTATACTTTATATACTAAAAAGTAAGCCAATTTAGTCACAAGTAGTATTGAAATAGTACACTTACAAGTTTACTAGTATGTTGATATTATTTTACTTACTTCATAAGTATACTTAAAAATACACTTGAACTTGGAAGTTTATTTTTCGGAAGGGTATTATTTTAATAAGGGAATTTGAGATATATATATACAGCTCTGGAAAAAATTAAGAGACCACCGCAATTTTTTCTTAAATCAGCATCTCTACATGTATGGCAGCCATTCCATTCCAGTGTCTGTTGAATTCCAACACATGCACACCTCATTCTACTGAATGAGGTGCTGATTAGGTGATCTCCTGGACCAAATCTTATTTAATGAGGAAAAGTATAAAAAAACACTGCTGTGGTCATCACTATCCTCTTGCAATAGAACCAGCTGGATGGCAAAGAACAGTGCTAATAGTACCTCAAAAGTAATTGGAATCGAAAAATAACTATTGACCATGACAAAAGAGTTGAAAAGGAAAGTTTTTAGTGAGGAAAAGAAGGGTTCAATTCTGGCTTTACTGGCAGAGGGATACAGTGAGCGTCGGGTTGCTTCCATCCTTAAAATTTCAAAGACGGCGGTTCATAAGAACAAGGTCAAGCAGCAGACATTGGGGACAACAAAGCTACAGACCGGCAGAGGGCGAATACGACTCTCCACTGAACGGAATGACCGCCAACTCATTCGAATGTCACTCAACAACCGTAGGATAACATCAAGTGACCTACAAAAAGAATGGCAAACGGCAGCTGGGGTGAAGTGTATGGCGAGGATGGTTCGAAACAGGCTCCTAGGGGCAAGGCTGAAGTCGTGCAAAGCTCTTCATCAATGAGAAGCAAAGAAGAGCCAGGCTGAGGTTTGCAAGAGACCATAAGGATTGGACTGTAGAGGACTGGAGTAAGGTCATCTTCTCTGATGAGTCCAATTTTTCAGCTTTGGCCAACACCTGGTCGTCTAATGGTTAGACGGAGACCTGGAGAGGCCTACAAGCCACAGTGTCTCGCACCCACTGTGCAATTTGCTGGATTGGTGATGATCTGAGGATGCTTCAGCAAGGCTGGAATCGGGCAGATTTGTCTTCGTGAAGGACGCATGAATCAAGCGACGTACAAGGTGGTCCTGAAAGAAAACTTGCTTCCATCTTCTCTGACAATGTTCCCCAACAGTGAGGATTGTTTTTTCCAGCAGGACAATGCTCCATGCCACACAGCCAGGTCAATCAAGGTGTGGATGGAGGACCACCAGATCAAGACCCTGTCATGGCCAGCCCAATCTCCAGACCTGAACCCAATTGAAAACCACTGAAATAGGGCTGGGCGATATATCGCATGACATTGTTAGGCGCATCTCGTCAGTAAAGCCGGTTCCTTGATTAGTAGTAAATCGCCATCACCTGCTTTCAGATGGAGCGGCATTTACTACACAGAGCCGTAGTTCACTGACAAGCTGAGACATATCGCATTAATTATCGCGGACGTATCGCCTGCGATAATTAATGCGATATGTCTCAGCAATTATTTAACTTGCATGACTTGAAGTTTCTCTAGTTTAATTTGATGGTTTGTATTTTTGCTAACTTCAAACCCACATGCTAACACAGTCAGCCTTGTTGTGGCTGTTTGGGGTGGGGATAGTTGTAATAGTTAATTAAATATGTTACAACCAACCCCTATGATGATTTCAGTTATCAATCACATCCTCTGTTGAGACATACTCTTTGTATTTTATATTAACTCACCTAATCTGTGATTGTGTAGAACACGTCCAAGTGAGTTATATCTGTAGCAGACAAATGTGGCTACAATGTATCAAAATGTGAGACATACAACTTAAACAACCACTGAATTACTGATGCTCAAACAAAAAGTGTCACAACCATCCCGGCCTCCTCTTCCCTAAATATTTCAACCCTTTCAGTTTATTTCCTCCCTCATGTAAAGTTCTATTTCTGAACTGACAGCAAACTACAGTAGGCCTATTAAACTGGAATAAAAGAAAAAATAGGTTGTTTGTAAATATCAACAATTCATCTAGTGAAATTAAAAGAACCAAGAATGCAAACTCAAAAATGTATTAATTGTTTTTGTAATCTGCGAAACGCAAGGATTACAAAAACAGATTTCCATCTGCTCTAAAAGCTATCATGCTAAATGCCATGCATATAGGCTATTTGTTTATATGCAACCGCTGTACTGTTGCAAATCCGAAGATAGATATATCCTCTCACGAGTCCAATTAAATCTCATTTATGTAAGTTTGCAATTCCTCTGAGCTGGAGACATCAGGACGTGCCAGTTCCCGCTTGTTGTCGGAAGTCTAAACTGGCAGAAAGCTGAAAGCTCCATCCATAACCTTCAGTCTGTTTCCAGCTCCTTCCATTAACCTTTGAGTAGTAAATGCTAACAGTTAGGAGGTTGGGGGCCAGAGTCCATTGATAAGGTCAGTCAGACAGACATCCAATTTACCTCATGAAAAGGCCAGAACAAACCAACAGACTTCCTTTCTCTTTAGTGTCTTGTTACCTTGCACTAACTCACCGTTGTGTTCCTCGCTCAGATCAAATTCAAAGAGTGCTCTTGTAAGTTGTATGGGTAAGTAGGCGGTTGATAATATGGCATACGACCACATGGTGGCAGTATAAGTATGCTTATCCTAAACTGAGCGCCATGTGGCCAGAGATGGCAGGTGTCAAACTTTGTGCTAGTAGCCTACTACGTCCTTCATTGTCACAAATGTGATGTTCTTATGACAGTGAAATAACTTTGACCTGTCCTCGTCATACTCAAGAAATGTTTTTCCAGCATCCAATCCTTTATTCTAACATCTAAAACCTAAAGCATATGTAATCGCTGTAGTAACCAAGTCCCACACCATGTCATCAATTCTCATGAGCAGTGGGCGGCTCTGTACAATGAGCTCATTCAAACGGAGGCAGCGCTGAAGAGCTCTGTTAAGTAGCCTACCTTGAATTTGAAAAATGCATTAGGCTACTCATGGACACCCTCAAAGCAGCTTTGCTCATAGTTGTGATTCGTTTTTTTGTTTTATTTTTTTTGAAGACATAGCCTACATAAAAATGCTTTTGACACACTGTGAGGCACTTGATGATGTCGATGTTACTGGTTGTTTCAGTGTAAAATCTGCATTTTAGCGGTCAGCGCTCATGTTATGTTGAATTCGACTAGCCTATCTGAAAAGGTCAAAATTAAATTGAACTTTCATTTTGTCACAACATTGAAACAATGAAGAAAATGACTAGTTTACTATGTGCAGGAGTGTTTTTGAGAGACATTACAGGTGAAGCATACTCTTGCCCTAGGTTTCAACCGTGTACCGCTGCGAGGCTGTGTCCACTAAGAGAGTCATGATGTGCTGACCTGACAGCAGTCAAGGTTACGGTAGAAATAGAAAAAGCCCACTGATATTTACTCATAAGGTTAAGAAACAATAAAAGCCTGGCAGCGTTTAAGAGATTATAGACATTCCCCACACATCGGTGGACAATCCTGTCCTGTTCTCTCCTCTCTCTTTCCCTCGATTTTCTGCTCTTTGACGCTGGGTTCACATGACATACCACCGCTGGGATCACTGGAGTGAAGCTTTGGAGACTGAGCAATGTTTCCCACATCAGTGAATTCAACATGCAACCTCTCTCTCTCTTACACACACACACACACACACACACACACACACACACACACACACACACACACACACACACACACACACACACACACACACACACACACACACACACACACACACACACACACACACACACACACACAAAACCAAGTTGTCACGGTCTCTTCTAAAGACACCATTGTGAATGGTGCAATGATATGTACATAAACTACAAGTGCAGTCTACTAAAGTGCATGCAGATGAATGAATGAAAGGCCCTGGAGTCTCAGAGGTGATCTAAGGACTTTATATTTTCAAATGAAGTGTAGTACTGTGTGTTATATAACAGAAGTACACGCACATAAACATACTTAAGCAGAAACGTTCTCTATTTGCATTCCTTGCCCTAGTTGCTTTCTGTCTTGTTGTGAGTGTTAGCAAACTGACATTAAGTGGCAGTTGGACACTTGTTATGCCCAGTACGTAGGTGTATTTTCCATTTATTGGTATGTTGTCAAGCTCAAGGTTAGAAAGATCTGGTACAAATGGTGCTGTGTGCACTAACATGGACTGTGGATGCATGACTGGCACAGCAGAACCCAAGCTGTTGAAAAATTGCAATGAAAGATGAAAGACAGGATAGGCAGTATAAATTTTTTTACTTAATACCACACTTAATATATTACCATTTTTCATCCAAAAGCATTTGTGGCATAATGTTGATTACCACAAAAATAATTGCAACAACAACAACAAAAAAAAAAAAAACATAAAAAAAACCCACTTACAATGATGGGGCCAATTTTTGAAACAAAAATATCAAGGTTGAAATTTAATAAAAGCAATAAATTCCTCTGTTTATACCAGTTTATTATTTGTGCTGTCGTGTATATGGTAATTTTAAGGTTTTAGGCCTCATGTTGTCATGCCAACAAAGTTTTGTTACACTAAAATAATGTTAACAACAGTGTTGGGAAGGTTACTTTGGAGGTTAGAAGTTTAAATGTAATTTAAAATGTAATAAGTAGTGTAACTATTCCAATTACTTTATTAAAGTTCAGTAAGGTCCACTTAAGTCAAAAACACCATAGAAAACATTTTAGTAATTTTTTAAATTGGCATATTTTGCAAAAATGTACATTTGCCGATATGGCTCTGTTCTAAATTCCCCATCCTTTTCATGAGCTCCACGAAAAGCCAAGACGGAATAGCAGCACCTTCTGGGGACAACCTCCTATTTTTTTAAACTGGGAGGGCAGCAAAATCCCCCATTTAGAACAGAGTATGCATCAATGACAACAGAATGACATTGATTAAGTTAAACACAGTTTAAGGAGGAGCTGGGGTGGAGGTGGGTTGCAAAGCAGCGTGCAGTGGAAGCAGCCAAGCAGGCAGACTGAACTTAAGCTATGCTTAAGTAAGGTGCCCTGTTTGAGAGTGGCCAATTGAGTGCATAGGAATCGGATCAGCTGATATGGGCGGGGTTGGAATTTTTCCAATCAGCTGATAGCGGAGATTGACTCCATGGCCTGCCTGAACTAACGCAGAATGCTTTAGTAATATGATTTAGATTTATGTAACTGATTACTTTTCTACATTTCTAACAAATGTTTTAACTGTTTCAAACATTTAAACCAGGCAGGGTTAACCTTACAGTAGTACTCAACACAGATTACTGTAAAACTTTCAAAATCCTTCATCACTTGAATTAGGATTATAATATTAAAGCACAGCCACCAAAAAAATCTTACTTTAGCACCTCTTTTTTCTTTAAGATCATTCTGAGGTTAAATACAGATTTCTGGATGAAATGATTTTTAAATTTCCAGCACTGGAACGCATTTTTATCAATCCCCATGGTGGCAACTCTCAGACAGGTTGTAGCCTAAAGTTTTCAGCGGCAATGTGGATTGATGTAATTGGCAGACTCTGCAAATTCAAACAAGAGAACCAATCAAAAGCATCAGAATAGCATCGCTTTACTAAATTATCTTTAAATGGCAAGAGGCATCATGCACATCTTAAACAGGCAAAGCAACAAATGAATATTATCCAACATATCCTAGCTTTTTATAGAAAATATTCAGATGTAACACCCTTTGTAATCATTACAATTTTTTTTTTTAGAAAATTAGAGACTTTTGGAAATTATTTTGTGGCAATCAGCATTATGAATGCTATCAATTGAGCTTCACTTGTACTGAACTCAGAATATACCTTTAATCATGTGTGTAGCATGATTTTTAAAGTATGGCACTGATCTTATCAAATAGTTGCTTTTTGAAACCAGTAGAACGGCAAAGGGTGCATATTGTATATAATGTCTTTCTGCAGATGCACACATATTCTTCATGTTCCACCCAGATTTGAGTTTATCTGGCCCAAGCAGCCTGTGAGCAGAGACAGAGATAAAGAGGAGGGGGTAGGAGAAGAGAAGAACAGGGAAGACCATACACCTGTAGCCTACATGGAGAACACACTCTCAAAGCACCTTATCAGGTTCAGACACAAACTACTATCTGGAATATCAGTGTATACTGCTCGTTTATTTTGGGGTGGAGAGAGAAACAGATAAAGAGGCAGAGAAAAAAAAGTGGGATTTTTTGGCATATTCTGTCTCAATAGTCTTTTTTTGCTCATGTCTGCAAAAATAAGGAGACCACTGAATAAAGTGAAGTGAAGATAAATGGGAAAACAGGCAAATTGTATCTGTTGTTTCTAAAAATTCACACAATAATGTTGCAACCCCCCCCCCCCTCCCAAAAAGGAACATTGTGTGTTTATAATATATATATATATATATATATATATATATATATATATATATATATATATATATATATATATATATATATATTCACATTTTATTTGTGTTCTAATTATGATGCTCACTAAGCTGCATTGCTGCGGATTAATGTGTTTACACAGTTTTTGCTGACATATTCATTTATTTTATCAACATACACCAGTGGCTTTGAAGAACTACTGCTGGGTTGGGTGTTGGGTTATTGTTTTGAATATTTGTCAAAAGTATATATTTTTTTCTGTAGAATTACATTATTAGGCTATATAGGGGAGAGCGGGCCACAACCTAACGTAGGGTTAGTTGTTACACACATGGTTTAAAACTTTCCACACTTGCCAGGATGATGAAACGTAGTGTATTTACTAGCTGCCATATCAACATTATTTAGAGAAAATCTAAATCTATCACTGAACATTTATTTAACCATAGCAAAAGTACATTTCTTACTTAAGTTTATTTTTCATCTTTGTTTTTTGTGTGTTTATTTAAAATAAGACAAATCTTATATTATTTTAATCTTTTATATGTTATTTAACGGTTGAGATAGTTCTATAATGCTGTTCTATAATGCTGATCTAACAGCAGAAGACATGGGCCGGGTTTAAATCCCAATTGCACAGATGGGGTGCGTTGAAACACTGCGTTACAATGAGCCCCTAGAACTACGCTATATTCTATACTTTTATGAATTGTTTTGAGAAATCATGAAAAAAAGGTGAATAATGAGAGTCAATGTTCAGAAATTATTAATTATTATTATGTTAACTATGCTGTATCACTGTATTTAGCAATGTGTTTGTTGTCAAACAGAAAATGTTAATAATTGTATTTTATTTAAAAAATATTTTAGTTTGTCTTGGATATTTTTTTTATTATATCAGATAACATTGTAAGCTGTCATTTGGTCATGTTACGATGTTGCCCTCACATGTTACAATGTACCCCACCTTTAATATTTCATTACAATAGCAGAAATACCGACAAGAAGACAACGAACGTTCAGTTTGAATGGAAAACAATGGAGGAGAAGCATAATAAATTGACAGGCTACCTCCTCGCTAATCTTCAACATTAAAATATTAATTGCAATTATTACACACCACCACTTCAGGGGGGTATTCCAAAAAGGAGGTTATGCGACATACCCAGGTAAGTTTACTAAAAAGATATCCTCAACTTTCAGTTCCAAAACCAGAGGTAACTGAGGTTATTTTCAATGAATTGTTCAAATGGCTTTGTGAAAGCATCTGAATCGATTCGTGATTCAGTCTGAAATTTCACACACCAAATTGTTTGGGGTAGTTTCTCAATTCATAAAACAATATCTGAATACTTCAGAAGTCTGAGAACAAAATGTGCTCGATAAAATGGATATTTATGGACAAAATCCTTTGAAACCAAGCCAGCAAGTGGATCCTGTCATTTGTCGGCGAAGAAGGAGATATTAAATTCAACATCTGTGTCTTCTGCTAGTAGCCCCGTTCTGACCAGGCTGAGTTTGGTTCTCGGACATCGTGTCTGTCCTCGACGGCTCTCCCCTGGAGATTCCGCTCAGGGAGGACCTTCTCTCTCAGGCGGGCGGTGTCTTCGTACACCCTCGCCCAGAGTTGTGGAAACTGTGGGCTTGGCCTCTCGACCGAGGTTGTGGAGACCATTCTACACTCTAGAGCTCCCTCCATGAGGAAACTGTATGCTCTGAAGTGGAGACTCTTCACCTTATGGCACAGAGATTGCCTGTGGGATCCAGTTAACTGCCCTGCGAGCGCGGTGCTGGAGTTCTTGCAGGAGAGGTTCTCCGCTGGGTTAGCTCCCTCCACATTAAAGGTGTATGTGGCGGCCTTAGCAGTTTACCACACTCCTTTGGGTGGTGTTTCATTGGGGCAACACCCTCTAGTTACTCGTTTCCTCCGTGGCACTTCGAGGTTAAGACCTGCAGTACGCACCAGGGTGCCGGCCTGGGACTTGGCTATTGTCCTTCTAGGCCTTTCCGAGGCTCCCTTTGAGCCGCTTGAGGAAGTTTCAGAGAAGTTTTTCACTCTGAAAACCTTATTTCTTCTTGCAATTTCTTTGTTGAAGAGAATTGGGGATTTTCAAGCCCTCTCTGTGGAACCCTCGTGCTTGGAATTTGCTCCCGGTTTGGCCAAGGCCTTCCTACATCCTAGGCCGGGTTATGTTCCTATAGTTCCCACTAATCCTGTGAGACCTATTGTACTACAGGCTTTCTGTCCTCCGCGTTGTGTGACGTCAGACCAGGAACGGCTTAATCTGCTTTGCCCTGTTCGTGCACTAGATGTCTGTCCACAGAGCTGCACTGTGGAGGAGATCAGTACAGTTGTTTGTTACGGGCCTCCCTCGAGAGGGGGTCTGGCTTCAAAGCAGAGAATGAGCAAGTGGGTGGTCGAGGCCATCTCACTTGCCTATGTGGCAGCCGGGCAGCCTTCTCCTTTGGCTGTCCGGGCCCACTCGACTAGGAGTATGGCTGCCCCTCAGGCACTTTTGGCAGGGGGCTCCCTGCAGGATGTTTGTGACGCGGCAGGATGGTCCTCACTGCTCACTTTCATCAGATTCTACGATTTTGACATCAATGCTACTCCTGGGGCTCGGGTGCTCGCCCTGACAATGTCACAGGCGGGCATCCGGATCCGATGGGGACGTGGGTATTCTCGTTCACAAATCGGTGACGCAGCGTGAGTTCCCTTGAAAGGGAACATCTCGGTTACGACTGTAACCTTAGTTCCCTGAATAGGGAACGAGACGCTGCGTCACCCTGCCATACTCCCTGCATGCCCGCAAGCGTCTTGCTTCATCCTTATTCCAGAAGCTAGAGGCGTGTGTTTGCCGGCGTGCTTTATAGTTTCCGGGTATACGACGTCACCCGCCTATGACGTTCTATTGGACTGTTTACATACGTGCTTCACGACGCAATCATGCAGAGGCGTTCCCAAAGCAGTGACGCAGCGTCTCGTTCCATGTTCAGGGAAATTAAAGCTTTAGCATAAGTTCTGCCGGGAAGACTTAATTGTCACGTCACTTCAACTTTTTTATCTATCCAATCACATTCTAATACTTGGGTATAAAAGATTGGTACTTACTCATGTCTGAGTTTGCAGATGCTGACGCTCCAATTCACCGCCATCCTCCCCACCACCTCCAAGTCAAATCCTTCCCTACATCCACCCCACCACCACCAGGATGGTCCCTTCCATACCTCATGGGGGGCACGGCTGCGCCTCTGCCTTCGTCTTCAGGCAGGATATGCAGAGTCCGTACCCTCAGATTGCGAGCTACGGACGGGGCCTATGCCAAAGTACTTTATTGCTTGCTGGGTTGTTAATAAATGGATAATTGTCACAGTATTTATTCTCCCGAGTCTTTCTGGTAGAACTAAGGTTACAGTCGTAACCGAGACGTTCACCCGTACTCATAAGCACAAGACTGTACAGAAATTGAAATCTACACAGGTAACGCTAATACACACTAGATGTAGTCACGCAATGCTGATGTTGTTAACATTAAAAATTTGAGAACAGAGTATAACAATAATAATAATTAGCATGGTTTGATGTGATATGAGCTAAGCGACCTCAGTTGGTCTGAACAAAATTGACAGCCAGTCACACAAACTTCTCAAAACATTAGATTCATCCCCACTGAGGAGCCATGCCGATGCACAACGCACGTAAAGTGATAATTCTCAAAATAACTGTATTTGCAGGTCTCAAACAGAGATGGCGTCAAAGAGGCAAAACTGGGTACTGCAGCTTTAAACTATATTTCATGTTTCGGTTATGTTTCTGTTTTATCAATGACCTTGTTTCCTAGTCACTGATAATTGCAAAATTACTTTTCAGAAATCTTTGAAGGGAAACACGTTTTTTTAAGCTGTACACTATGACTCAGAACAGACTATGCTAAAAACATGAAAATGTGTAGAGTGCAGGCTGTACCAAGGGTTTGTACTGGGCCAGAGGTTCAGCACAGCTGGCAGATTGTGGGCTCAGTGGAGGTGAGCAGCGAACTGACCAGCCAGTGTCTGTGTGTGTGTGTGTGGCTGTGCTGCAGCACTGGTGAAGACAAATTAATTCAGTTTACAAGGCCTCAGGTGCTTAGACTCAGCTCATTGTATCGCTGCTCTGGAATTTTCCCTCGGCCGCTCACAGACCATTCCTCCAAGAGTGTGTACCGATTTACCCCCTCCTTTCCAGAGCATTGTTTCAATATTCTGGATGAATGATAAAATGCATCTGTTTTGTAAAAAGGCTCTCAGCTTGCTTTTTGCTTGAAAATCAATGCCGTACTGGCATCCTACACAATGTTAAGTGCCAAGGTTTGTGAAGCATGACTTAATGGGATAGGGGGGTCTATACGAGCAGACGTCCATTATAAAAAGGCAGGCTTTCTCATTATTATAAGGGGAGTTTTTTTCTGCCTCTCAGGCCTTAGACACTATGGCCTTGGGATGTGCTGTTATATACTTAAATGGGGATGTTGTGATATAGGGGCTTGACAGGGACCTGGTAGAGGGATTAACACACTACTTGGCTCCTTAAATTTGTACAAATCAGAGATAAACAATAAAAAGCCTTTTTGCTGTGTAAGTGAGTTGGACACATGTCTGTTTGCAAGTGTTAGGGAGTAATCACAGGTTCTCACATGACTTCCTCCACACATTAAGTGGCAGCACGCAGAGCTGTCTCTTACTCTATCCTCCTCTCTCCATATTTACCCCACTGGCCGCCTTCCAGTTCTCGAGGATCCTTATAATTGGGTGAAATTGAGCATTAGTAACGTTGAGCTGGGGCATTATTTGAATGAATATGAGGAAGGAGAACACTCGGTCACACTAAGACTGAAAAATAAAGGCCAGTGGCTTGGCAGCTCTCTGTCAAAGTTCTGTTCTGGGTACTCAAGTCTGCTGTCATGCAATGCTACTGTTTCTGCTATTATTGTGTTCGTGGAAGGTTTTTAGAGTAACAGATGAATTATGTATTTGGATTAGAGCGCTTTGCCCTCAATGATTTAGGTTATCCAGAATATAACAATTATGTCATCTTGCCCTTGTGTCATTCCAAACTTCACTTTCTTCTGTGGAAAATAAAAGCTGTAATTCTGAAGACTGTCCTGTCCTGGTCATGGAAGCTTGAACAATATCGCTGCATTTTAATAGCATTTTCTCAGCAGAAAAAATTGAATTGGTTTGGAAAGGCATGAGTAAACGATATTTTACTGGGTGAATTAATGTCATTTTATTGATACAATCATATTGCTTTGCTTTTGTTAGTTAGGGTGCTTTTTGTCTGTTATCCAGTCATATGCTAATATAGGCAGAGTTTTATTGGGTCATTTGCAGTGCTGGCTGCTGAAATACCCCTTGTTAAATACATTTATTGTTGAAGCAGTCAATGGCAGAGGCCAGGAACTAATTGTGATTGTGACATCTTGTCATGTGCTATTTTATAGGTCCTCTGTAGGAGTCACTCTCCGAATGGATTGCAAAAGAATACCCTACTTAAGCTAATTAAATTTACTTCAACATAAATGACTTGGGATAATATATCTCTTACTGACAGAACACTTTAGATTATGTTCTTGGCCCAGATTTTTCTTACAGTAGCATTACATATTATTCCTTGAAGGTTAATATTCACTGGTTAAACATCACTTCTGCATTTACAGTCCATGCACATGAAGTTTCACCTTCCAAAAAGTTTTTGTAAATTCAGAGCAGTTGTATCACCACTAGGAAGTCTATTGATTGGATAAACAATTGGAATGAGACAAGGGTCACCTCTAAGGTACAAGTGCTACACTGACAAATGACCTCCTTTGAAATCATTTTATACTGATCATTTCATACGGGATTACATATAGCCAAGTTCTTTTGATAAAAATGAGCCACAATACATATATCCTGAGCAAAAGGGCTTATAAAACATACTGAATATACTGCTGATGAAATTCAAACCCGAGTCCCACCCATGCTTTCTTGATAAGATGCTTTCTTGATAAGACCCCCCTTGTACTGCATAAAAAAGGCTTCTTTCTTGCTTGTGATGCCCCCCTCTAAACTAGAGAATGTTCATCGGGGTGGTCGTTTGTCAGCATACCCCACTGTCACTGTATGACCTCAAAATGTCTTCTCCACAGTCTGGACCTCCTGCTGTGGGAGGAGCATGCTTCCTAACAGATGCATGGGTGGAGCACCATTCAGCATCCCACCACCAAACCTAAACTAGCAGCTGATGGAGGCAGAAATGGGTCACGATGATGTTACCTGGTGCTTCAGCAGAACTTTTTAGACCAGAGTTTCCTGAGGAGAAATGGATTAGGCAATTACACAGCTGAGGCCGGGCTCTATCTCCTAAGCCTGTTAGCTTTGCCTGTGCACAGGTTTCTGCAGATAAGTAACCATTCTTCTTTCTCTCAGTAAGTGCTGTCAGTGCTACAGGAGTGCCACTCTGTAAATCCAGCTCTTGAACTGGAGCTCAGAGACTTTGGTCCCCTTTAATTTGTATACATTTTTAAGACATTGTTCACCCAAAAATCCAATAAAAAAAGGAGTGAGGAACAGATTGAAATCCTTGTTTAATCAAATCATTCATGCAACCCAGAATGCAGCTCTTAAATCAAATATGATATAGATTGGACATCATCAAATGCCACAAGAACCATCAAAGCTGCACCATGTTTGACTTGAGAGCTGCAAACTGATTTGAGAGTGAATAATGACTTAATTTTCATGGTGTGGCTTTAGAAGACTTAAAATATAGTGTGTGAGTCATATGGATTTTTTTAAAACAGTGCTTTTATGACTGTTTTAAAGCTTTTGTTCGCGGTGAACATGTACTTTACGATTCTAAAGAGGTTGAGTAAACAATGAAAAAATTGTATTGTTTGGGTAAACTAACTTTTTTAACAGTGAAATATGTGAGAGTAACAATCCAAACACTCAAGCAAGTCTGTATTTTGAACTTGGATTAATTGTCTCTAATGCAGGATTTTTAATGTTTAATTAGAGGCCATTTCCCTTGAGGGTAACAATCCCTCAAGGTTAGTTTGTGAGTTTAGCCTTAGATGAATGATGAGAATTTAGTTGACATGTAAATACTCAGATGAGTTCAAAGCGAAAATTCAACACAACAATAATGTGGCACAATCTGTTTCTTTGCAGAAAAAGAAAAGAAAAAGTAAAATATGACTAATCCATAGGATTAGTACAATTGGCTTTTTCCAAAGTAGCCTATCCACTCAATAATCCTCAATTTCTTTAAGCCTAGTGCTCTTTCAGACAGCTGTAGAGGTAAGAAAAAGCAAATTGCTTGGCAGTGGGCAGAAACGAGTAAGTGCATCTGTGCCGTCTAGATTGGTCTGCATGCCAACAGGAAGTGAAGTCTTAATGGCGTCTCTCCGTTTATCTTGTTCCCTGGCCTATTGAGACCAATTACCATGACCAGCCGAGCCTGACAAGGAGATTTCATGCATCAGGGGGCCAGAAAGTCAAAGGTTTCCTTACTTTGGGGTGAAGAAATTATTATTTGCAACAAGACACAGATTCCTTGGCTTGGCAAAACACAAGTAGAGACCGGAATGGAGACAAAGCGAGGCAGTAATGATGCCTCTGCTTTTATTCTAGCTGCTTTCAGGTAACAACCACTATTATTTTTATATGCTGAGGCAACTTTAGAGCATCCATAACCACAGTGCTTTCAGAAACAATCAAATGCACTTAATAGGAGATATGTCTCCATTCACCTTTGTTGTGTATTTAAAGATTCCTCCGAAGCAATTGCACACTACGTTGTTGATTGTAAAATCAGGGGTTATTTTATACATGCAGTGGGTGCAAAGGAAAGAGCAGATGTTGTTTATGGCCTGAACAAAAACCCTCAGAGATTCATTGCATCAGAATTCCCGCCTGTATCTATGTATTGTGCTCCAGTCCTCACCTCACCTTCACACCATTCTGCCCACAGGGGCTGTGTCAGGTCGTCCATATAGATGTTACTCTGTGCTGCTTTGAACCCTTCACCTGCATATTGACTTTAGTACCGAATGACAGGAATATAGAGAAGTGTGTAAAGTACTTGAGGGATTATACGACATTGCTAGGCCTACTCAGTTATATTATATAAAGTTCCATCTACCGGCTGTGTGTGTTACACCCTTAGCATATCAGTCTAGGTCCAAAATTATTACTCGCCAATCACCAAATGCAAACAAAAATTGACATTGGTGTGGTGAGTACTTTGTGTAAGTGAAGTGTGGCACTGTGTTCATTTACATGCTAGCAGCTAATTTCTTTGTCCCAGAGCGGCTCGGTTCGCAGTAAATGCTGCTCCACGCAAACTTCATCTATGAGAGACTTTGGGTCACTTCTAATGTTTATTTGAAAACGCAACATATACCAATCATCTTCCCAAATTCGTGATGAGAATCATTTATAAACCTGTTGTCAATAAAAAGAGAAGCTTTAAGGTCTCCCAATGGTTTTATATTGGAAATCAAATAAATTAAGAATATAGGTGACCGTGAGTATCCATGATATACGGAGTCCCATAAGGCTCAATTCTTGCGCCACTCCTATTCAACCTGTATATGCTCCCACTGAACCAAATTGCTTACCACAGCTATGCAGATGACTCCCTGTGCCAATGCATTGATGAAATTAACTACTGGATGTGCCAAAACTTTCTTCAGTTAAACAAAAAAAAACTGAAGTCATTGAATTTGGAAACAAAGATGACATTTTCAAGGTGAACTTGAATCTTGGTGTGATTCTGAATTGTTTCAGTAGTACACAAAAGCAATAACTAAATCAGCATATTATCATCTCAAAAATATTGCAAAAATTAGATGCTTTGTTTCCACTCAAGACTTAGAAAAACTTTGTACAATAAAGAGATTATTGAAATGGACTCCTCTCTGGCCTTCCCAAAAGGAACATAAGACAACTGCAACTCATACAGAACGCTGCTGCTAGGATTCTGAGCAGAACCAGAAAATATGAACACATCACACCAGTCCTCAGGTCCCTGCACTGGCTTCCAGTTACATCTAGAATTGATTTTAAAGTACTGTTACATGTTTATAATCACTCAATGGCCTAGGACCTCAATAAGTTGCAGGTATTCTCTTTATATATTTATAAAATAAACAGATCAGATCATCAGGATCACGTCAGTTAGAAATACCAAGAGTCTGCTTTTAGCTATTATGCCAGCTGTAGCTGGAACCTGCTTTCAGAAGAGATCAGTCTCATTCAAAAAGAGAATTGGGAAGAGACGTTGAGTTTACACACACACTCAGACGTGAGTGTGCGACACCAGGTCCTTGGAAGCAGGCTGGTGTCTTACACCAGAGGCAGACGGTGGGTGATAACTCCATTCCATTAGGGGTCGGAGGGACACTGGATGCCATCAGAGACATAAAGTATTGGAATAACTCCTCCCTATTGAAGGGTAGGAGGTCACTAGGAAGCTGGGAGTTGAGTGACCGGAAGGAGAATGAACGTTGAGGGTACAACTTAAATAGGAACTCAAACAAGATGATTCATAGAACACAGCTCAACTAAACAAACTCATAATGACGGTGACCATGGTAACAAAGGAGTATATATCATTACTATTATTCTATAGTCATAGTGAATGGGGTGAAACAGGTTTCCTCCTTTTTTATTTATTTATTTATTTTTACTTTTACTTATGTTTTTGGCTATATACTTTGACTTTTAATTGAGTTGAAAGTTTGCGACACAGCCCTCATACTTTAAGTATAATTTCTCAAATATTTCTTTAAACTTTTTTTTCCACCTTTAAATACCAGCACATAACATTCCCGTCACAGATTACAAGAGTTATGACAGATGCTTCCATAGTCAGGTCCATCTCTGACTCAGACACACTTGTTATGCTCAGTCTGTGGTTGTTATGAAATATCGAGACAGATCTTCAACCAGCTCGCTGTTGTTTGTCAGTTTTCACAGAGGGCTCTGTTACCATGGTAATTCTAAGAGCGCGATGAGTGAAAGCACTACGCTAATGTTTGTTGGTGTAGCAGAGCCGAAGAGGAAGAGGGGACGTAATGATTCTGGCCACAGATGTTTCCAAATGACCCGTTCATAACCGATTTCCTCTTTGCCAAAAATTTGAATAGGCCGGATGTTTCGTTTCTCTGTAGCAAGGGGCAGAGGAGGTGTGAAGTCTGCAGGGAAAATCACTTCTAGTGAGTAAACACTAGATTTAATATTCATCCGTTGAAGAAAAAAAAGTACAAAATCTTGCTTTTTGACAGACAGTCAAATGAGAACAGACAAGTCCAGTCTTTCTGTCTCTGACACACACACACACGCTCTCACAAATACACTTACATATCACTTTAGCAGCTGCCTCAGGCCTTCTTGAGGGCTTCCAGCCTGCATAGCAATGGGAGACTGACAGCGTGTATCCACAAGAGGGGATATGAGGCCGAGACTCTCAGGACTGACTTCGCATGAATCACTAAAAAGTCTTTGTTTCCACCTGCACCTCACTGAGAGAGCGATTCCTTGCTGTGACTCCTCCACTGCCTCCCACATATGCAAACAAATCAGTGTTAGTGTTGTGGAGTAGGCCAACTAACTAAAAGTAAGGATGCTACTACCTGAAGTACATTTTTTAGGAGTGTAGGTTTTTGAGAAGCTGGTTCTTGCAAGCGAGCAGATTGTGTTTAGTGACCAAAAACTACATTGCTGGTTTTATTACTGTAATTGCACACAATGTCTCTGTTGGAATGTCCGATCCGTTTTAGTGATCGGCTCATCTTACTCTGTCATTTGTGGCGCTGGAATGGTTCATTGTCACTGTCTCTAACGTAACCTTGAAAAAAGTATAATTCTTTCTAGTGAAACAGTTCATCCTAAACGCTATACTCACTCTAAAAAAAATAATTCAGTGGCTTAGTAAATATCACAGTAATAATTAACTTTATTAACTTAATAAAATCAAAAAAATCATTTACTTGATAGTTTGAGTTGAACATACAAAAATAATTGACTAAAAATCCAACAGTTCATTTATAATTCTTTGTACAGTTATAATTCTTTTTTTTTTCACCGTAAGTATTTGACTAACCAATTATTTATTTAAAATATACTTCATTTGTGAAATTTCTATCAACATATTTGAGAAAAATTAAACTGATCTGAGAGCCACAAATATTACTTAACTGAAATCAATATTATTAACACACACACACACACACACACACACACACGCACACGCACACGCACACGCACGCGCACGCACACGCACACGCACACGCACACGCACACACACACACACACACACACACACACACACACACACACACACACACAGACACACACACAGGATGAGAATTTTCCTTATGCTAGTGAATCTTATAGTGATGAACCATTATGAATTTCATTTTTTTCCAGAGGGCATCTCATGGAAGCAGTAGGTGATGGACTGCTGGCACTAACCAGATAAGATGCTAGACGGGATTGAAAAAAAAAGATTGTGTGTACTAGTCAGGCTATCTGCTTTCAGTCAATGCACCACATGATTTCAGCTCGAATTGCTTGGAATTGGAACAACTTGGAATTGCAGACATGCCAGTTTGATGGGGAAATATTTAGGAAGAGGACTGATTTGTCTGACATGTCATATTCAAGGCTGCATTACATTCTGTTCAAAGTTTTATGTTCAGATCAATGCTGCCTCTAATCCATCAGTGTGTTGCTGGAAGTATTCAAGTATTCAATATATAAATTGAACTAATTAAAAAAGTATGTACACAGCATCCGTAAGTGCTTAGAAGGAGAAAGGAAATAAAGGTTCTCTATTATTTGGCTGCCCTCTGCCTGTAAGCTACAGCTATTAGCGACATAGCCTCAACCGATAGTGACCTTCATGACCTCTTTGTACATGCATTTAGACCCTTTCGTTTGAATGCATTTAAAGAATTGGTTCATAAGAGTCATTTCTTTGTGAATCACATTCTGGTCATGTTTCATGTTTTTGATTCACTAATAAGAGGCTTGTTTGAGATGCGCCTCGCCTCGCCTCGCCTGCAGTTCAGCCGAGACTAGGCGGCTGCAGTGAGGGGAGGAGTGAAAAAAGTGCAGGCAAGCCGGACAGTTTTCTCTTCTCATAGTGGATCCGACACCTGCGAGATCAAAGGCGGATATCGCGGGATTCACACTTGTGCGCTTTGCGCTGATAAACTGGATGTAAGTTAAGTTCTGTTACTTTTATATGAAAATAAATATTATGAACAAGACACCAAAAGTTTTTGTTATTTATTTCCATTCGAAAGACGTGTTTATCAATAATTTTTACTTTAATTAGGCCTACATACATGTTTGTATATATATATATATATTTATAAATATGACAACGATCACATAACCCACAGAGAGATCGCCTTTGTTAGAGAGTTTGGGAATATTCACACATAAAAACATGATATCAGAGTTTTAAAATCAAACATTTTTAAAAAGAACCATACATCACAGTTGTTTAAACCAATAAGCATTAAGCTGTGTCGTCAGCAAGTTGTTTCCCATCATGCTTTTGCTCAGCGCAGTCTGTGGAGAGCAAATGTGCTCAACTGCAGAATCCGACACATCCGCCTTTCGCTCGCGAGAGTTTTTTGACATACGTCGGCATGACATCAGAGCAAGGCGCCCTCGGACACTTTTCTAACCGGCATGCATCTCGCGCTGATCACCGGTGATCGGTTCTGCGCAGATTTTGCTCATCTCAAACAAGCCTAAGAACTCCAACTGACTCCTAATTTTCATTTATTTGAGAACCAGACTACAATGGTCAGGTTGTAAGATTGATTGATTGATTGATTGATTGATTGATTGATTGATTGATTGATTGATTGATTGATTGATTGATTGATTGAATGATTGGTTGATTGGTTCATTCATTTATTTTTGTGCAGTCAGTGAGGACAACTACTCAATAGATAGTTATTTCTTGTCACTATTTTGTGGTACACTGCTTTTCATATACAATACAGTCTGCAACATTTAAAATAAGCTAAAAGTTCAAAGGTTTAGGGTCAGTAATTTTTTTAAATGAAATTAATACTTTTATTCAGCAAGGATGCGTTATATTGATCAAAAGTGACAGTAAGACATTTATAATGTTACAATTCCAAAACTCTCTCAAAACGTTCTATTGATCAAAGGATCCTGCAAAAAAATGATCACATACTCCACCAAAAATATTAAGCACAACTATTTTCAACATTAGGAACTTTTTTTCCCCCAGACATAAGACAATAAGACAATAAGACAACGTATGTTATTATCAGCTATTACGGACATTGACCGTGAGATTGCTGAGACAATGCACGCCATCGGATAGAAAGAGCAAGACTGATATTTATTAACTGAACGCAGAAAGAACCTTGCAAAAGACTTTTAAAAATGCCGGTTGAAATAAAATGCTGCGTGGAGTCAACCAATCAGCATGTTCAGCGCCCAAGTCCCACCCCCGAAAGTTCCCGAACTTTGAAAAAGTATTACCTGGCGAGCTGGGCCGTTTGGAGGGGGAAATTTACCCGGAACTTCATTTAGACCCTGGTTCCTGCGGTCGAAACACACCGAGTACCACCCCAAAGTTCCTAGTTCCTGGGGAAAGTTCCTGCGGTGGAAACGCGGCTATGGATAATAACACCATATCAGCATGTTAGAATGATTTCTGAAGGATCGCGTGACACTGAAGACTAGAGTAATGCTGAAAATTCAGCTTTACCATCACATAAATAAATTACTTTTTTTTTTAAATATTCAAATATAATTTTTTTTTTTAAATCATCATGTGTTTACTGTATTTTTAATCCAATAAATTAAGCCTTGTTGAGCATTAGACATTTCCGACCCCAAACTTTTGAATGGCATGTGTATTTCAATTTTTTTTTTTTTTATGAGAAGAGCAGCAATGTCTTGATATCTGTACAAATGTCTTTTTAATAAATTTTTTTAATGAGTCTTAATGATCTTTTTAATGAATCAGTTGCTCCAGTTCATAAAACTGATTTTTTTTCTTTCATATCAGGCATCGCTACTACTCTCGTCCACCTAAAGATTTTAAGTAAATAACTAGCACAAGTCATAAAATGAGACTTTGAGCCACAGCAGTCAATACAGGATAACATGAGATTTGCCAGCTTCAGGTTGAGCACTAAGAGTACACCTATATATCCTTTGGTTTGTCTTTTTTCATGAGGCATGACGGTGCTGTGTAAAAGCATATTAGGTTTTTTTCAGTGTTCCATATGGGCCCATATTCCCCATCCTCAGAATCGTTATTCAGCCATTACATTTAATTATCACATTGAGACTTTCTTTAATACAAGTGGCCATCAGTTCAGTACAGGACACATGGGTAAAGGAACGCAAGGCTGCCTAAATGATCTTTTCCCCCTCCATTTCCTTAGCTCAAGTGCCTCAGTGTTGAAATCCGATTGTCTCGCTGTTTTATTTCCCCTGTGGGTCTGTTGCCGTATTGTGGGTCATTTGTGTGGCTTAGACTGCTGAACTCAGAGGCATGCTGAGCTTATAGTCATTGTCGACAGCGACATACACACACACACACACACACACACACACACACACACACACACACACACAAGTGCAGAGCGCATCCCCACCACCATGAGGAGAACAGATGCCTCCTCATCAAATCGTAAACGCCTCTGACGGCTGGGCTTTCTATCACAACACATCAGCCTTTTTTTCCCATCCACACACAATGTGCAATTGTGCTTTTTGTTCATGCCAGCTTGAGATAAGAAGGCCACTGATTGACACTAATCAGTGCTTTATGCATCTCTGCTTCTCTGTGATTTGTAAAACATATTTACAGTGCTGAAAAAAATTGTTAACCCATAATTCAAAAAGCTTGTTCACCTTTCTCTCAGTTCTCACTGTTCAGATGGTAATAGATTCTCAGGGTGATGTGTGTAACATTTCCATGGCTTCTTCTTCTCGATTTTGTTGTCACTTTTCTTCAACCCATTCTCACTTCTAAGGTGTCAAAAACTGAATCATGGTCACAATTAAGATGCTAAAGGTATACCCCTGCATGTAGCTGTATTGATAAACTGAACTCAATTCCTTGCCTTATGCGACAGATGAAAATGCATTTAATTCATAGATATTTTGGTGCACCTAACCCCACCCCTATACCCTAAACCTATAACTCAGCAATATAAAACATATAATATACTACTCTATTCAGAGCCTGATTAGAAATCCTACAAAAGGGCTGTATGACCGTTAAAAGTTTCGGGGTTCAGTACGGCTGCACGATTTGGGGGACAAATCTAATTACGATTTCTGGCAGAAACTCTAAATATGCCTACAGAAGTAATATAACTTATGCTGTTCCAGGAAATTCCTAATATGGACAAAAGCATCGATCTATCGCTGTAGCTGAATAAAAAGAAGACAGAAACGCTTTGACTGATTAAACATGAAGACAATAAACACACGACTTGCGTAATATACAGTTTATTTGAGTTCATCAAGGCTTTTGGGTATTTTCATAAATAATAAAGTATAGGCCTATTTATAATGCAATGCTAATCGACATAGCCTTTTTCACTGTTTATAATACTTTAAAATTATATTTTAAGTTATTTCAAAGAGTCGACTGACGTTATGAAGTGAGTTTGGAGTAAAAATACGTTATTAAATAAAATAAGGGCATTCTACAGGCCTTCATCAAACTTCTCAACACACAGCCTCAGATTGTTTTTAATCAATGTACAAATCCTAAAAAAGATTAACACTATATGTGCCTAAATTGTGATTGGGTGGGCAAGGCAGATATTTGGTGGGCTCAGATCTCATGCCTAGATCTGGAAAATACAGTAGTAAACAGTAGTATTTTTGGATTAATCCAAGACCCCTCCCCCCATTTTTTATTATTTTATAACAATGTGAACTTTATTGTCACTTTTGAACAAAAGACTCTATGCACGGAAGCCGGAAGCCGTTTTCGCCATTGGTTAACTATGGAGACAGCACAGAAGATATTTTTACACTCGTGGTTTGAAAGAGTTTCCCTGGATTACTGTGAACGATGTTAATCACACTGTGAGTATTCTCGTGCTATATGCAACTAGCGATTCTAGATTCAAGTCCCAGTTTCTGACCATTCATACCGGTCTATTTGTAATTTGTTTTCATCTATCTAGTTAACGTGTTTGCGTATATTGTATTCCTTTTGACTGATGTGCTTGTTTAAGCTACATATATGATTTGTGGACTATGAATATGGACTATAATATTAATAAATTCTCAGTTTCCAACCAGAATCAGGTGAAAAGCATGAGGGTAATGTTTCAGGTCAGTGAAGAAGGCAGAAGCCACATAGTTGAAGAATAGGAGGACACAAGATATTAGTTTAAGTCTGAATTAAATGCAAATTTATACAGCCATTTTTGAGGTTTCTGTACAAAGACAGGGAAAGTGAAACTATTCCGTTATAAGGTTTGTTGAGCTTAAGTTGTGAAATTTAGGTATAATACTCATTACAGTAAAAGGCCGGCTATGTAAAAAAAAAATTAAAAATAGAATTAGAATATGAATTCATTACTTTTGTTATAGTTTAATTTAATCATCTTCACAGACTGTTAAATGACTGCTGGCCTGAATTGCTGTCCCACAGCAGTTACAATGGTACATTTAAGTGAATTATCAAATCCTTTTAAAATAATACAAATAAAATAAATAAAATGCATAAATAAATGCATGTATACTTTATTCAAATTTTTATTGGCTTAGTCGGAAAGATTATAGATTCAACAGAACAGAACAACCTCTGTTCTGTATGTAACGTGAGTAATACAGCATTTCTGTGAACAACAGTCATTGTTCAGAAAAAATTTGACTGCTGAATTTACCTACTATAATCAGTAAATTCATCAATATATTACTTTACATAAACTCCACAATTTTGCTTAACTCATAATTTATAAAATACCTACAGTATGAGATCAGGATTATATATAACAATTGGAGTGTCCTGCTACCAGTGTCAAAAATTACCATTTTTAATTTTATTATTACAGACTCAGAGCAGTATTTGCCTGGAATTAAGCGGCATTTGAGAGTATTATGAGCATAATTTTTTTCTAACCATTTAAAAACATTGCATGACATCCAGTTATGTCAAATAATGCAAACTCATACTAAGGAAGATGAATATAATGTAAAGTGTCAAATTTCAGACTACAGATTAAAAACTAAGGAATTTAATTCTATTTCAGTATTATATCAGGAGTACTTTTTACAGATGTGTCTCCAGCGAGCTGCCTGACCTCTCAGTCCTTCAAGTGGCCGAGCTGTATTATGACTTTAACAACGCCATCACAATCAAGATGTTCAGTGACGATTTATTTGGTGGATTCTACATTTGGAAAAGTTCAGGCTGGGAGTGTGTTGTCATAGAAGCAGCAAAAATCTGCAATGTCATTCACCATCAAGATGCCCCACCACTGCCACTTGTTGGTTACAGCCTTGACCCATCCTTCTGCTTGTCTGCTTGTCGCGAAATTTGAGTTTTTTTATATATACGCATAACAATGTTGTACAGGAAAAGTGTAACACTTTATCAGAGTATTTACATGTTTACATTACTGCAGTGCAGATAAAGTGATTTATATTAACATTATTGCAGTGTAAGTATCAAAGTGATTTATATTTACATGTTAACATTACTGCAGTGCAGATAAAGTGATTTATATACATTACTGCAGTGTAAGTATCAAAGCGATTTATGTTTACATTATTGCAGTGCAGCTAAAGTGATTTATATTTACATGTTTACATTATCTACATGTGTATAAATAAATGAAAACCGTTAAACCGTCCACAATTTCTCCGTTATATGCATATCCATATTATGCTGTTATTTTGTATTGTTGTGAAGTGTTAATGCATTGAGGAATAGCCAAGGATATAAAACCTACGGAGGTAAATGCAGTCTGTCACTAGTGTTTACTCATCAATATTTTGACCATGCTTTTATTAAGACCGTTGTGCTGAACCAAAGTAGATATTCTACTAGAATAAGGTGAGTAATAACCCCTTTCCAGTAATATTAGGCAAAACGTCTCGGTTACGGATGTAACCCTAGTTTCCTGAGGAGGGAACGGAGATGTAATGTTAGTGACTAACGAATGGGGGTTTCGCTTAGAAGCCAATCATCTTCGAGAATTCAAAAACGCCCAATGGCAGTGCCAATGCCATGGGCATGAGGAATTTGCATACGTAACTCCGCCCCACCGTGTGGGTATATAAGGAAGTACGTGGGCAATATCGCATTATGTTACCTGCTGAGGAGCCAAGACTGAACTCCCGGCCGTTCCAGCAGCACAGCGGATGTGGCAAAGGGACGTTGCGTCTCCGTTCCCTCCTCAGGGAACGAGGGTTACATCCGTAACCGAGAGGTTCCCTTTCGTTCAGTCACTACGACGTAACGTTAGTGACTAACAAATGGGGGTCCCAATATAATCACGCCACTCAGCTGTCTTCCAGTGACTCCCACTTAACACAGGAATACCAAGGTACACTGGGAAGCATATTCCAGTGGAGATATGCCAGAATGCCTACCCGTAGGGAGGACTTAGAGAGTACACATATGACCCACTAAGGGCTGCATATGGAAGAACTCTGGGGTACGAGCCGAAGGTGGATTTTTAACCCCAGGGGAGGCAGGGACTTGCCAAGGGAAAGACACCTGCTCACTGAGGAGGCTTACGGTGGAAATACACGTGTGGGGGTCGCCGGAGGGGAACCATGCACATGGGCACCTGGCCGAACACGAGGGTCTGGGCTCGTGAGAGGGCATACTGAACTGCCGTCAGCGTAAACAGTGCTGGAGGAACTCAGGGCTTTCGGGAAGCTCACTTGAGGAGAATAATTGCACGTATCCAGTCCGTGGAGTGGAATGGCGAGCAAGTGAAGACACCTGAGCCTGGTCCATTACCGGCCACTAGTAGTGGCGAGTACATAGTCGGACACTGGCTCCACTCGGAGATTGTAGAATCTGGCGAATGTGTTGGGTGTCGCCCAGCCTGCAGCTCTGCAGATGTCTGTTAGCGAGGCGCCGTGCGCTAGAGCCCAAGAGGAGGCCACACTCCGAGTGGAGTGGGCCCTAACACCAAGGGGACACGGTCGACCTTGCTGCTGGTAAGCCAAAACAATGGTGTCCACTATCCAGTGAGATAGCCTCTGTTTCGAGAGAGCTCTTCCCTTCCGCTCTCCACCATAACAGACAAAGAGCTGGTCTGAGGTCCTGAAACACTGCGTCCTGTTTACGTAAGCGCGGAGAGCGCGTACTGGACAGAGCAGTGCCAAGGCTGGGTCTGCCTCCTCCAAAGGCAGCGCTTGCAGGTTCACCACCTGGTCTCGGAACGGAGTACATGTCCGAGCCAGGGTCTCAGGATCACGTGAGAGTTGGCCATCCCAAATTCCAGGCACGCTTCGTCAACCGAAAATGCTTGCAGGTCCCCTACCCTCTTGACGGAGGCCAATGCAGTCAGTAGCGCTGTCTTCATAGACAAGAACTTAATATCGACTGACCGCACAGGATCAAAGGGGGACCTCTGCAGAGCATCTAAAACTACTGAGAGGTCCCAAGAGGGTACGAGGGGAGAGCGAGGAGGATTTAGTCTCCTGGCTCCCCTCAGGAACTGGATGACCAGGTCGTGCTGACTTACCTTTTTGTTCTCCAAGAGGTCGTGGTAGGCAGATACTGCGGCCACGTAAACTTTAAGGGTGGAGGGAGACAGCCTTCGCTCCAGCCCTTCTTGGAGGAACGAGAGCACAGACCCGATCGGGCATTTCCAGGGGTCTTATTGGCGGGAAGAACACCAGGTGACGAAGAGGTTCCACTTCAACGCATAGGCATGCCGAGTGGACTCTGCCCAAGCGGAAGTGATGGTAGCCACCACCATAGGTGGTAGGGTACTCAAACCTGCCGCGTCCCGTCCAGGAGCCACACGTGGAGGTTCCAAGATCGGGACGCGGGTGCCAAAGGTTGCCCCGTCTCTGAGTAAGGAGGTCGCGTCTCAGAGGAATAGGCCAGGGAGGGGCTGTCGCAAGGAGTAAGAGTTCGGGGAACCAGGTCCGGCCGTGCCAGTACGGGGCGACCAGAAGGACCTGCTCCTTGTCCTCGCTGATCTTGCACAAGAGCTGTGCGAGAAGGCTCACTGGGGGGAACGCATATTTGCGTAGGCCCTGCGGCCAGCTGTGCGCCAGTGCATCCGTGCCGAGTGTGCCCTCAGTCAGGGAATAAAACAGGCTGCAATGGGAAGAGTCGTGGGAGGCAAACAGATCTACCTGTGCGTCGCCGAACTGTTCCAATATCAGCTGGACCGTCTGGGGATGGAGTCTCCATTCTCCTGGAAGTGGCTGAAGTCGTGAGAGCTCGTCGGCTGCACGGTTCAGGAGTCCCGGAATATGGACAGCACAAAGGGACCTCAGGCGCTTCTGACTCCATAGAACGAGATGGCGGGCGAGTTAAGACATACGGCGGGAGCGTAGACCGCCCTGGTGGTTGATGTACGCTACAACAGCCGTGTTGTCTGTCCTGACCAGTACATGTTGACCCTTCAGCAACGCCCAGAAGTGGTGCAGGGCGAACCGTACTGCCAGCAACTCGAGGCAATTGACATGCAGAAGGCGCTGGGGTCCTGTCCAGGAGCCCGTGGCTGCTTGTCCATTGCACATGGCACCCCAACCCGTGGCAGAGGCATCCATCGATACGACAACATGCCTGGAAACTCGCTCTAAGGGCACACCGGCCCTCTCGAATTAACGAAGGTAAGTGAGCAGTGACTGCGCACGCTCGCTGGTAAGCAGCACGCACAAGGCGACCAAGTCGGAAACCATACTGAGAAAAGAGATCCTCTGCACGGGGCAGAGTCACTCTTCTCCCAGTTGACCCGAAGGCCCAGACGGGCTAAGTGCCGGAGCACTTGGACTCTGTGTTCGCACACCTGCTCTCGAGAGTGACCCAGTATGAGCAAGTCGTCGAGGTAGTTCAGGATGCGAACCCCGTGCTGCCTGAGTGGCGCAAGGCCTGCCTCGATAGACTACGTGGAGTCACGAGGGGACAGAGCTGGCCCGAATGGGAGGACTGCGTACTGAATGTCCTCCCCTCGAAGCAAACTGTAGGAACGGTCCGCGTCGAGGAAGGAGACATGGAAGTAAGCGTCCTTCAGGTCGATCGCTGCAACCAATCAACCGGACGAATGCGTCCGAGGAGGCGTTCTCTACCAACATCCTGAACGGAAGCCTGTGAAAGGATCGGTTCAGGACGGGCAAGTCCAGGATTGGCCATAACCCACCAGTTTCCTAGGGTACAATGAAGTAAGGGCTGAGGAAGCCGGACTTCATTCCGGCTGGAGGGACAGGCTCGATCGCACCCTTCGCCAGTAGGGTGGCAACCTCTGCACGCATGACTGGGGCCTTTTATTGGCCCCCACCATGGAGCGTGGACTCCCCAGAAGCGGGGAGGAGCCTGTGCGAACTGAATCGCGTAGCCGAGCCTGATGGTCTTCGCGACCCAGCAGACAGTCCCTGAAGCTGTAGCCAGGCTCCCAGGAACTGACCAGCGGGGTCACTCAAACCACAGACGTACCCCGGGTGGGGCAGGGAGCGCAGCGTGACTGGCCCGGACGTGGTAGGCGTAGCGTCCCGGTGTGGGGGCACAGTCAGCAGCTGCGTCCTGACAGAGGAGACCAGGGAAGGATGCACGTTCCACTGGGGTCTGCTCTGAGAGGAGGCTGGCGACAGAGAGGGACGAGAGCGGCGCGGCCCGGGGGGGCGGCACACACTACCATCACCGGTCTCTGGGACCTCAGAGATGGGGACACCAGTTCTTTCCAAGTGCCGCCAGCCCGGGGGCCAGCAGCAGAGGGATTTTCCCCCGGCCCTCCACCAGGGGAAGGAGAGGCCCTGCTACCATCCCCTGGAAAGAACTGGGACCCATCTCTGAGTTGTCCGCCTGCAGCCTGGCGTTTAACCAGGCTGGGGAGTGGACTGGGCGTCATCCTGCAACAATCTCCATGGTGCGGCCCAGGTGAAGGCTGCTGCTGGGGCCGGGCGGGAGGAGGGAGGGCGCCCTCAGCGGCGAGCGGACTGAGGCGACTGGGCCGACGGCTGGTGCAGCAGCTAGCCGCCGGGGCAGTACGTGTTACAGCCTCAGTCTGCTCTGGGGCGGCCGAGAACCGTTGGGTGCAGTTCTCAGCCGCGCTTCCGAAGAGGCCAGCCTGGGATATGGGCGAGTTGGGGAGGCGGGCTCACTCAACCCCCCCACATCACCAGGTAAGGCCAGGTGTTTCTCCCGGACCACAGCTGTGGACATTGCCCGACCGAAGGAGCGTGAGGCCACCTTCACCGCCCAGAGGGCAGGATCAGTGGCGGCATGCAGCTCATAGAAGAGCCTTGGGTCGGCTCCACCCTTGTGCATGTGCAACGGGGCACATGGGGGGGTGTCACTGAGTCTCGACCGCGACATCGCGATGGTCACGTTCCCGCAGTGGGAACATGACACATCCACAAACACTGCCCGAACGTACTGAAGCCCAAACACGTCGAGCAGTGAATGTGCCCATAGACAGCAACGGAGATTGTTCGCACCCGGAAGTGCGCGGGCGAGCCGCCTTGAAAAAGACGTACCACGCTTAAGCTCTTTTTGTGAGAGGAAAGCTCTGCAGAGTGCCGAAGCGCCCAGGGAAACACACACACAGCTGTTGCAGATCACTGCACAGTTCAGCAGGCAGGCAATGTGAGATCGCTGGAACGCGCCGTCACACCAACACCCTGGAGAACTGCTCGTCTTGAAGACTGAAGAGAGGACTTCAGAATTCAGGCTTGCAGGAGTGAAGAGATGCTCTTGGCTCCGATGCAGAAACATAATGCGATATTGCCCACGTACTTCCTTATATACCCACACGGTGGGGCGGAGTTACGTATGCAAATTCCGCATGCCCATGGCATTGGCACTGCCATTGGGCGTTTTTGAATTCTCGAAGATGATTGGCTTCTAAGCGAAACCCCCATTCGTTAGTTACTAACGTTACGTCGTAGTGACTGAACGAAAGGGAACTACCATCTTACACCATTTCAGAAAGCAATAACTAGAATGACATTAAATGTTATATTTTTTATATTTATAACGATACTTATCTAGAAAAGTCGCTGTCTGAGATTCTACCGGAAATACGTAAGCAGCATTCGTGCATAGAATTAAATGTTGTTGCTGAATTATTCATTTCTTTTAAAACAAACAATAAATCTTATTGACCCTTAACTTTTGAATGATAGTGTATGTTATATGAACTGTTATTATAACCATTATGCCAGGTTTCACAGACCAGACTAAAATGAATATTTGAGCTGTTTTAACTGAAAGCAACTTGCACGGATATATCTTAAAATATGTCAGTGCCATAGTTTTGTCTCAGGATGATGCACTTCAGTAATGTCAGTAAAGGGCTAGTGTTTCTCAGATGTGGGACACACTGTCACTGTGTTTTGGACTGAATGTTGTGTGTGTGTGTGTGTGTGTGTGTGTGTGTGTGGGGCAGCAGGCAGAGAGAGAGGAAGGACACAGGGTGAGTGACAGAGAGAAGCAGTGCGCTTCACTGGAGGGGCTGTTCTTTCAGTCCAGTCAACCCATAGCCTCCTGAAAATAAACCTTTGGATGAAAAGCACATCACAGCAAACTAATTGGCCAGGAAAGATCAAAATGGCCCGAGGGACCAATTTCAGAGAGGCTAGAGAGCAGAGAGATAGAGAGAGAGCGAGAGAGAGAGAAAAGCGAATGAAGAGAGCGGAATGAAAGAAAGAAAAAGCAAAGGCTAAATATAATGCATAATGTGGGGATGCATAATTAACATACAAATAACAAATAAATGTTGGATTTGTTACTGCCCATTTGTCTTGACCTTCACAGCTTTTTATCCAACATAAGTGATGGAACTGATTCAAATGAAAGATATATAAGCACTTCAAAGCAACAGTCTAATAATAATGGAAGTGTTTGTGTCTAGTTCTGTTGATCTTTCTCTCTCCTGAACATCTGTTTGCTCGTGAGCTGCCTATGGGCACCATAGAGAAAAAATGACAGAATGATTGCGTTTAACAGGTTGATTGTGTCTGACATGTAAGCATATATTGTTTTAAAGAGACAAGAGGGGGTGATTGAGAAATGATGAATGCTGTGTTGCTTGTGCAATCAGTGTCACCGATGATGAATGACAATCAAATTCAGTCAGACACGTGTCCCGTAGAAATGTACATATTCAACAAATCTTAAATGAAATTTTACAGACTAAGGTAAATTACTAAATGCTAAATTATTAAAATTACTTGTTTGATTGTTTGTTGTTCCTGAGCTATTGTCATTTAAATAAAATTATTAATATGTAACACTGTTCGTAATGGACGGCTGCCGCACACACATAATAAAACATTAACAAAACATAACGTAAAATCCAGGCCTGGTCCTCTCTCGTCCTTCACTGTCGTCGCTCCTCCTTTTATGCATCCTCCTCCTCCGTAAGAGATACGAGAATGGTGTGACGTGTAGGTGAAGGTCCACTGGCCTCGCTTCATTCTCTCCCAGCTCTCACCCACCCCATGCCCCATGTTCCCTCACAGGCCGGGGGGTACCCACGAGACTGCATTCTACTCCTCCCCGGGGGCCAGTTTCGTCGGCCAAAGCACCTGGGGGTAAGGACAGACGAGACGAGAGAAAAGGAAACAGATGCACAAGGAGTGACAGAGACGAGAGAGATGACTAAATAAAATAAAATCTTGGTCCGGTTCTCCGACACACTGCCGCTCAGTCCTGAGAGGCTCTTCCTCGCGGTGCCATGCAATGGTACTTGACGCTCTTCGTGGATGGCTCGTTTCTCCTCCACCCCCTGGCGGCCGGCAGTGAGTCCCCCATCCCTTGTTCCTCCCCATTATGGTGTACGGCTGCATGCTCCAGCCCACGGCGAACGGCAGCGACTCCTCCACTCCCTCTCGGATGGCAGCCGCCCCACCACGACCCAGGAGCATGGCAGCAAGCTCTCCGTCCCACCGGATCTGTCTGTCTGTCTGTCTGTCTGTCTGTCTCTGTTTGTCTGTCATGAGCTCATTTTTAGAGTTACATGTTTTCTTTCAATATCTCAAGTTTTCTCCAGGGACATTTTCTCAGGAAGAGAGAATATAGTAGATGAGAGATGGAGAGGTATACGATTCCATAACACCTGTGCAGCTGATGCGATCCCTCTCCCCTTTTCTCTGTGATTCCATCTCTGCTCATTATGCAGCAGTGAGGAACGTTCTGTCAGATAAAAGCTGAGCAGTAATGGAGGATAATGACTCGCTCACAGTCCCAACTCCCTCTAAGCCACAACACTGTGCTTTGAAACTGTGAAGCCCCAGTCCCTTGACTGCTACAAACAATGAGAGAAGAGTTGGAGAGAGAGGGAGAGATGGCAATGAAGGAGAAATAACCCCTGCGATTGAGGGATGTCAAGGAGCAGAAGGAAGCAGTTCCCTCAGGTGGTGTCAGTAAGCTAGGCCACCGAGAGATTGTGCTGTTGTGACATTGTAACCACACAGACAAAATGTGAGTGTAGTGCAATTTGTTCCATTCTGAAGGACTGGACCACCAGCAGCTCGCAACCAATCACTCAGCTTTATTCAGTAAATCCTCCCGTAACCTTAAGAGCAAAAACTGCTATTTTAGAAATACACGTTTCTTATGGGTATTTTTTTTTGGAATATTTGATTAGATATTAAAATCAGAGCTTTATCCACCATCAATGTTTTATTTCTCCACCAATGAAAAATAGCTCTTTAAAAAATATGGCTAAATTAGAGGACCGTAAATAACTGTATAACTGTGTTAACTGTGAACATGCATGCATTATACACTGATTAGGCATAACATTATGACCATTAAAAATAAAGGTTCTTTGGAGAGGTGTATGGTTCCATGAAGAACCTTTAATATCCAAAGAACCTTTCCATTGCACAAAAGGTTCTTTAAAATATAAAATGGTTAGAAAAAAATGTTTTTTTAAATAACCTTTCACTAAACGGTTCTTCAGGGACCCAAAAATGGTTCTTATATATGGCATCACCGTAAACCCCTTTTTGGTTCTTCCTGGCACCTTTATTTTTAAGGGTGTAATATTGTGTTGGTTCCCCTTTTGCTGCAAAAAACAGCCCTGACCCATCAAAGCATGGACTCCACTAGACCCCTGAAGGTGTGCTGTGGTATCTAGCACCAAGATGTTAGCAGCAGATTGTCATAATGTGCCCCGTAGAGATCAAGGGGAGGTGGTAGGCTCAGGACTCGAATATCAGCCAAAGAGGATATTTATTAAATGCCAGTGGAGTAGTAGGGGTGTACATATTAACAATAAAGTGCAAATAAAAATTCAAACAAAATTAAGAAAATAAACACACAAAAAATATTTACAAAAATATACACTAGATGAATAAACGACAAAAGAAAACAAAATCTACACAGGTACTTTCAGCAGTATGAACCAACCCCCCCCCCCCCCCCCCCCATTCAGTTTAGACTGGTGTATATAACCTAGGACAGGCTCATTACATGCTAGACAATACCAACTACAAGGCATCAAAACCGGAAAAAAATACACTTTGTCTGAAATTCAAGTTTCTGTTTTTGCATAGCTCTCTATATTTATAAAAACGCTGTGCAATTTCTTTGCTATGTTTGTGTAACGTGTGAGCAGGGATGAAGCAGAGTGAGAATCCAAATGCAGCATGAATGATTTAATAACAAGCAACATCAAAAGTTAATCCAAGAACAAGGGAATCCAAAACAGGCAAGAGCACTCAAAAAAATTATTTGTTGAATTTACTTAAAGGGGTCATAGAATGGTACATGCACTTTTACAAGTTGATTATACGGAAATGTGTGTTGGCAGTGCCTGTACACAACCATCCTATAATGATAAAAATACATCCAGTGTTTTTTTTTAATCTCCTTATATATTTTCCCCTGTCTCAAATCGAGCCGTCTGACCGTGTGACGTTACACGGTGTACGCCCCTCCTAAGATTGTTGATTGACAGCAGCGTTTCAACACAGACCCGCCCTGAGCGAGCTGTCATCCGTCCGCCATTGTTGATACCGTCTATGGTTGATACGCTGCAGCAGAATGGCGTCTAAGCGATTGTGGTGTTGTGTTGTTGGGTGTAATAACGAACACAGCAGTCATTTTGATGTTCCTAAATCCGAACTGCTGAAGACCCAGTGGCTGCTGAGTTTTGTTTTAGAAGGGAATATTCCCCCCGATCAACGTCAATGTTTGCGCGAATCATTTCTCAGCAGACTGCTTTATAAACGAGCGTCAGTATAAAGCAGGTTTTGCTAATAAGCTGCTCTTGAAAAAAGGATCGTGTTCCTGCTGCACCTCAGGGAGATGTGAGTGTAACGTTTTATTAACCTTTATATTAATCTTTGCAAATCGCTTGCACGCTTCACGATGAATGAGGCTAAAGTTTACAGGGTAAGTTACATTACGGCATGCTTTCTGTGTATGATGTTCTCAATATAATTCATAATCCCACGTTTATAATGAACAACGCGTTATGTTTGTTATTACAAACGGTGTACTCGGGTGATAAAGTTAACGTGGTAACACTACACTAAGCTTACTTTTGTACATGGTTTATAAGTAACGGTGTCTGTTACTGATTAAGAAGTAATGTTAAAAAAAAAATCTTATAACATAACATCAATCTGTCAATGAACTAACACATCAGGAAACACATAGCAACTACGCTACTCTGCCAGTACAAAGATAGATCAAAGTGACATGACGTTAACCAACCATTCAGAAACGTTCGTCATCTTTTCCTGGTCCGACTCCGGTTCAAAATGATAAGGTTGCTCAGATGTGTCCTCAGAGACTCCCGTTGCCATTATTTCTCGAAAATATACCCTCAAATGTTGTCAAGGCAACACTCCACGTGTGTTGTGGTGTTGTGTCGGGTCGAACCGAACGCCCCACAGAGCAGAGGGGGCGGGGTGAGCAAAGCTCATTATCATTTAAAGTCACATACACTGAAATGAGTTGCTGAAAACTGAGCTGGTTTTGACCAGGTAAAATGAGTGTTTTCTTACAATACTAATGAGAATTTTTAATTAAAGTATATTACAAACTTTTCATTTAGACACTAAAGAATCATATTAACTTGTACAAAAATGTCATTCTATGACCCCTTTAAAAAAGCTGCGTCAAGTGGTTCCACACAACTATATTGAGTCATTTTTACAAATAACAATTTAGTTATATGAACAAAAGAAAGTCAAGTAAAGCTGACAAAATGTCTTTAAGTAAATACAAACCATTTGAATTTGTCACTGTTACATAATATTTATATGTGCAGTTTACTTAATAATGTTATGTTAAATTTATAAAAGTTTATTATGTTAGGTGAACACATTTATTGATTTAATTTACCATTTTAAATTAACTACTTGCCCTACAAGTGTAAGAGGAAAATTATTAATTATAACAAAAAGCATATTTTTCTAAACAAAATTCAAAAATAACTTTGGCAGGAAGTCCATCCAATAAACGTGTGTATATGAGTGCACAGCCTAAACACAGGCACCACTCTTCTGCAAAATGGTAACCACAAAATTGCAGAAACTCCTCTAAATGTCCAACATAACTGCACATAACACTAACATAAACTAACAACATCTTTCCCTTTACTGAAAAAGATAAAATAACACTTTAATCCCTAAATTTACCCTCCTAATGCAGTCCCTTGCAAAGCATGCAAAGTTTGTTCGTTTCACTCAGCAATGTTAAGTTGACACACTTAACACTTAAACACTTATTAAGTAAAGCTGACAATACTAATTTTTAGTAGAAACAACTCAGTAAATCTAAGTAAATTTAGTTACATGAGTTTTTAAGTAATGTGAACAAGGATAATTTGAGTCCAACTAACAACAGTGAAAGTTCATTTTTTTGAGTGAGTGTAACGACAGGAACACACATACAGGACCACATCGACTGACAAACAACAACTGAAGGAAAGAGGTATATATATACACAAATGGAAACAAGGATAACAAGATAACAAGGGGGAGTGGCTAATAGGCAATACCTTGGGAAAACTAATCAACATGAAAAACTACAGAGGACTACAAAACATGACAAGACAGGAAATAACAAAACAGTCCTCACAAGACAGGGAAACGCAGGCTGGAATCATGACAGAGCCCCCCACTTAAATGATACATCTCTCTGGCCCTTGAAGATAAGCCCCAGTTACTGAACGAGTGCTACGTGATCAAGTAGATTTCGCACGCACGTACACACACACACACGGTTTACTATCTTTGTGGGGACTCTCCATAGACGTACTGGTTTTTATACTCTACAAACATCTTATATCCCCCTACACTAACCCTACATTAAACCTACCCATCACAGAAAACTTTCAGCATTTTTACATAAAAAAAAAAAAGAAAACTCATTCTGTATTATTTATAAGCTTGTTTCCTCATGGGGACCTCAATTTAGGTCCCCACGGCACGCTGACACAAGTGCCCATGAATCAGTGTGCATTCAGGTTGAAATCCCCACCGGGATAGAAAAAATGTGTACACACACACACACACACACACACACACGCACGCACGCACGCTTTGAAAGGACAGAAAGAAAGAAAAAACCCACCTGAAAGACACCTGGGTACTTCTGAGCAAACAGAAGAGGAAGGCTTGTTAGACTCCGCGACGAGCTCAGTCTGGGCTTCTGATAGCAGTGTAATTTATAAAGACTTCAGAGATGAGTCCTTTGTAAGGGGGACATCGTGGCTGTAGTTGCCATGAGCTCAAACCTTCAATTATCCAGCACAAAGCATACGCAGTATACCTCAGAAATAGTTTTGATGACTGTCTGGATTGCTTTGTGTAGACTTCTGTATTGGTGAATGTTTTTCAAAACCTTACTACTATTGGAGACATCATTTATTTTTATTTTTCACAGAGCATGCTTTTAAAATGAAAGAAATAAGCTGATAAATTGGGATAAACTGGAGAAAATGATAGTACTTTTTGGGTTTTCTCAATCAGCATTTTTGTTTTATTTTACAGGAAAATATTTAGACATCCTTTAAACAAGACAAATGTACTTGAAAAGACTTGGAATTATGTTTTTAATTAAATGTATTTCTATTACCTCATTGGTAAATTCTCTAAGAAAAACTCTTCATTCTCTGGGCATGTATCTTATGCAGTTTTGCTATAGTGAATTTAATTAGTTTTCTCAATGAAGATGAGGATGAGCACCAGTATCTGTGAATCACACCCCCCTCATCAATAGTCTGTTCATGTGAAACCTGGCAGATGAGAATAAGCTCTTTATAATCATGGGCACTGCTAACCACCTCTCAGTATTTAACAAGAAAACACTCAATATCCTCACAAGACTGGGCTCCTCTCTCTTCTCAAAAAGCCTCCTTCCTCTCAAAGCCAGAGATACAACATCCTCCTCTTGTTCATGTTCAGCGGAGTATGTGAAACCAGAGCGGCGTAACCATGTGTGAAGGCCTGTACCGAGTGGAAGAAAGTTGTATGATTTACCACTTGAGTCGCTGATACGTGTCAAATGTTGCAGTCAGGAGAGGGTTGGAGGGTTTCGTCAGTCAAATCTTGCAGCAGCACTTAAAGTGAAGAGGATCAGAGTAATTGTTTCGCTTCTTTGTGGTGTCATGGATTGATTCCAATCTCCCTCCACTTCCTTCCATCATTTTGACCCTATCATCATGCATCAGCATGACTCAGTGCACACCAAGTAAAGTCTGCTCTCTCATAGAAACACCTGTAGGGGGGTAAAATATGGAACTGGATTTTCAGCAGCCATTACTCCAGTCTTCAGTGTCACAAGATCCTTCATAAAATATGGTGCTAAAGAAACATTTCTCATTACCAATTTTGACAAAAGTTCTGCTGATTAATCCTTTTGTTTGGAAACGGTACATTTTCTTTGATGAATAGAAAGTTCAGAAACAGAATTTCTTTCAAATGGGTTTTGTAACATTATACATGTCTTTACCATCACGTTTAATCAATTTAATGTATTTTTTTCTGAATGATAGCTTTCATTTATTTATTAATTTCTCTGTTCTTTGATGAAAAAAAGTTCAGAAGCATAGCATTTATTTGAAATAGAATATTTTGTAACATTATAAATGTCACCTTTGTTCAATGTAATCATCCTTTTATTCAGGATCCTTGCTGAATAAAAACAATTTTTTTTTTTTTTTTTTTTACTTGCTCCAAACTTTGGAACAGTAATGTTTATCTGAAATGTGCTTTAATGCAAGCAAACCTAAGCATATGTTATACCAGACAGCAGTGGGGCTAAAAGAGGCTTCCTGGTTCAGGGTCTCCTGCCATGAGATATGCAAAACTAAATGGCAGCACTTACTCAAAAACCTGAGTGGAATATGCTGGCACAACGGTCCATTTAGTAAAAACAAAGAGGCTTTAATAGATATTATTATTCAGCAGGAGTTTCAGCGTCTTTAAGCGTGTCTCTAAATGGCATTCGTATGCACCAATGAATCTTCGTTTCTCCAGATATCCAGATAAAGGCATCTGCATTCATAGCGTGATAATGATAATTCCTATAATACTCTCAGGCATTGTGAATTGGTTTTGTGATGTTTTTTCTGCGAATTGATATTCCAACTTTCGTGCTGGAAATAATTTGAGGTTATTACTGTCATTGAGATGTGTTGCACAAAGCTTTCTATAGGGGTCTGGAGGCTAAATCAGCAGTTAGTAGTTAGGTTCCTCTTTTTGTTAGTTTCTACAGAATAAGTTTAAATACTTTAGTACAGTTTTTAGTTGTTTGTGGTCCATGCTGGTAGTTGCCACTGAAGAATATGACGATGATAATGATGTGGGTGTTGTAAATCTCATAGCATCTTGTGGCTCATGCTCCATTGCCTCATAAAGTTTTGCGGCATTTAAGGACATATCTTCCACCATGAGGGTCATTATGGGCTTTTAAAGACAGACTGGTGTAATTCACTTCCCCTTATGTGCACTGTTTGAAGAGAGCATTTGAGGTCTATGTTCTCATTTGTGCTGTTTGTTTGCAGAAAGTCTCATGTTTGTTCCTCAGCGTGAGAGGAGGCCATTAGGACAATGCTAATGATGCGATTCTTTGCTTCAGTCATATTTTCTTTATTTTTCAGCACTTATTTTTTGCTAAAATGATAGCAAAGCTGAATTGTAGATTGTAGAATTGTATTGTCATATTTCCTGACAATAGTTCCAAACATTTTTTGCTATCCTCTGCAACACATCACATTACAGCCAACTTTGTAATGAACCTTTTGCATATGAATTATGTTATTTTTTTCACCTGAAATCATGGTTCATGACTGTGACATACCTATTGGCTATTTTCTACGGTGGCCGAGAAGTGCAAAACAAATCACAATTCCGAAAACAAAATAACAAATTATAAACACATGGCAAGTCCAAAAACAAACTAACAAGTTAGAAAACACAATAACAATTCCGGAAACAAAGTAACAAATCAGAAAAAACTATGAAAAATCTAAAAACAAAATAACAAATCAGAAAACACAACAACAAACGTCCATAAACGAACACTGTGACTATATCAACATGCAATATCGTTGACGAAAACAGTCTGCTGTAGCCTACGTTCTGCATGTCTTAATTGACAGATGTCTTGTCCAATCAGCGGGCAGTATTCCAGTCGCCATATACTTTTCCATTTTGTTCGACTTGTCATTGTGTTTTCTGATTTGTTATTTTGTTTTTGTTTTAACTTGTTAATTTGTTTTTAGACTTTCTATTGCATTTATCATTTGTTGTTTTGTTTTTGTTTTTGAATTTGTTATTTTGTTTTCGTAATTGTGATTTTGTTTTGCACTTCTCGGCCACCGTAATTTTCTCCCCCAATTTTTCAAAAGAAATCATTTTAAATTCTAACCCCTTCATAATAACACCAGTGTTATTTTAGCAATTATTTTTTATACTTGCATAGTTTTTCTTTTTAAATGTTATATATATTTTTTTTATTACTAAAGCTAAGGGTCTACTTAAGCTAAGCTTTAGGTCAAAATAACTAAAGCTAATTTGCATTGGTTTCTTTTTTGTTTTTCATTACTATTCTTGTATGTGTTTTTTTTGTAAAAGTAAAAAATATATATTTCTAAATAATTTCAATTTTCAGTTTTACTTCATTTGAATTAGTAATTATAGTAATTAAACTCATTTTAATTTGTTGCCAAGGCAACATTTCTTATTTTAGTTCAGCTTCATACAGATTCAGTTGTAGTTGTAGTTAACAATAATAACACTGCTTGGCACTTTTTAGCAGCAAAACAACTTAACAATTGCATTTGGCTTGTGAAACAACTGCTGTATAAGAAAAACACAATTCCACATTCAAAATCTTCATTGTTATATGTGTTGCATATGTGGCGACTATGTGGTGACAAAATTAAAGCCAATTAATGTGTCCCAGTTCTGTCAATCAAATCCTGCATCCTTATTCTGCCCTCCTTTTAGGCTTCCGAAACAGAAGCCAGTGCCTGTGAGCCGCCTGACTCAGTGTTTCAGCCTTTTGCTATGATGAAGTTATTTGTGGCATAGCCTTTGTTTCCATGCCTGAGCAGCACCACCAGCAGAGGGGAAGACTTTCAAGAGCACACAAGCTTTCATCTTAGTTTCACACAGAGTAAGAGAGAGAGAGTGAGCAAAATAGCAAGCAAGATTGAGAGAAACTGAAAGGGCGAGTACTTTATATTGCTACATAAAAACCATGTCTCCATCCAAATCGATCAGGTTGCATCACAGAACAGCAGAGTCTTGTTTTTATTTATTAAAATTTGATTGGTTGATGTGTATTCTCATTGTGCCACTAACAACTATTGTGAGCTGTTATCTGTTTGAAAGGCAGCAACAAGCGATAAAGTACAGGGTTTGTACTTCAAAGTTTGTACAGGGCATCTCTACCTGTTTATTTTCTTTTTTTCATATTTTAATATTTGATAACGCTTTAGATTACAGCCTGGAAAGTACAGCGTAGTAAAATGAATTTACAACGTAACATTCAATAATTATAGTGTAACTATAAAGTACATATAGGTATAAGGGAACAATATGTAATATTTGGGGAATAAATGGGTAACTACCAGGAAAATTAACAAATTATATATACATATGTATTTTTTAATTAAGGGGTCATTATCTGTGCATTTTCAGGGCTGTAAATTAAAGTGGTGGTGGGGGGGGGGGGCTGCCCCTGCCCCTGCCCCTGCCCCTGCCCCTGCCCCTGCCCCTGCCCCTGCCCCTTTTGTCTCAAAATGTAATGTGCCCCTCCCTGGTAATAGTAAATAATATTTTTTAATTATTATAAATATTTTAATAAATAACAGTACGCTTATGTACCATTTTAACACTAACAATATTACAAAAAGTATTTTTTTAATAAATATTTTTTTTTGGCGGAGGTGGATCGGTAGGCGGAGTTACAATTTCAGCTCTATGCACGCAGCCTGCGCACAGCACAGCGATTAGCCGCGCGAGTTTTCAAACTACAAGATCAGCAGGTAAGCTAATACAGAAAATGTATATTACCCTACCACCACGCTACTGTAAAGGTTGCGGGAGCGTGCAAGTTATGCTTAATTATATTAATTATCGAGCATAACTCGAGTTCAGCAGCAGCATTCTGAGTCTGAAAATGTCATTCAATTTGTTTTTATCCAAGACCATAGCACGTCCTCGTGTTATTAGCTCGGGGAAAGAAATCTAGTGAAATGAAATGAAAAAGTCCTTGTCAAACTCTAAATTGTATGGAATTTATATATTTGATATCATGGTAACACTTGCATGAAGGTCTCATTTGTAAAGTTAATGTATTAACCAACATGAACTAACCATGAGCAATACATTTGTTATTGTATATTAATATTTTAATCTTTGTCAATGTTAGTTAATAAAAATACAGCTGTTCATTGTTTGTTCATGTTACTTGACACAGTGCTAATGCTAATATAATATAACTAATATAACATATACAACTTTTGATTTTAATAATGTATTAGTAAATGCTGAAATTAATATCAACTAAGATTAATAAATAAATTAATATCAACTAAGATTAATAAATCATATTATGTTATGTTCTGTCTTTTATGTATTGAAACTTTTGGCCGCCAGTCTTGGCCAGGACTCCCTGGGAGAAGAGTTACTGTAACTTAATGGGACTTTTCCTGGTTAAATAAAGGTTAAATAAAATAAATACAAAAATGCTGTAGAAGGGCAGTTTATTATTAGTTCATGTTAACAAATGTAGTTAACTAAAGAAATCTTATTGTAAAATGTTACCTATAGCATGATAGCACATACTACTTACAATACAGGTTTACAACATCAACAAAACTGAACATGAATTCCTCATAATTACCTGCTTGATTTTCACTGTTTTGTTTAGCAAAGTAAAAGTAAATAATTATATATATATATTTAGTAATATTATCATAATTTCCCTGTTTTTGTTTGATGTGTTATGCATTCTATTTGTATCAATGTCTTTTCATAGAATGCCAAGGAAATATGGAATATTTTTAAGAATGGTTTTAACCATATATTGAAAGCCAGTGGGGAACAAAATTGCCCCCCCCCCCTTCCTTTTTTTTGTTTTGTTTTGTTGTTAAAATATTTAAAAACACAACAGACAAATACAGCGGATTTATGTCATAAATAAATGCATTTAAATTATGTAAAAAATACATTTGATTCTATTGTTTTAGTGCCCTTTTTGGTCCTTCTGCCCCTGCCCCTGAGGAGGTCTGTGCACGCCACTGATCATCACTGTCCTCATACATACATACATATTGTGCAGCATGCATGTTGAAACAGCAAATGATGTAAACAATGATTCAATAAATATTATATATAATAAATAAATTCAACAACATGGCATACCTAACACTTATATGGAATACTTATACTCATATAACACTTATACTCATATGGAAACTGTAAATGGGGTACATTTGCGCTGTCTTTAAGAGTCTAAAATAGATGTTGCTCAATCAGGAAATAAAATATGTTTTATTAACAAAGATTGGGAGGAACACATTCAAATGATCTATCCAATCATCATTTCATTCTAACCAGCTGTCAGCAATCAGCAATCAACATGTCTACCCAATCAGCACAAGTGAAGGACTATATAAATACCCAATCAACTCACCAATGTTCATTGACAATTTTTTCAGCATCCCTCCACCACCCTGTCTTCCACAAACTCACCTGGTTACTTTCCTAACCAGAGAAACGGGGGGGAGGACTCTGGGTTCAGGCCAAATACCGAGCTCGGAGCCCTCTCCTCGGACAGCACGCCAAATACACATACTACTACGCATACTATTACACATACTATTTACTATCTGATTATTTGTAAGTGTGAACTTGTGAAACACACATCATAACTTTTGTGTTAGTTCAGTTACCTCACCTGTGTCGGTGTCACATGTGCTCCCTGTCTGTCCTTGGACTTTTAAGTTGAAGTGTTTCCTGTGCTTTATTTTGTAGTTTTCATGTTGATTTGAGTTTCAGTTCAGGTGTGTCTTGTCTTGTCAGCTGTGTCTCGTTTCCATGATCTGTTTGCCTGTGTATTTAAACCATGTGTTCAGTCTTGTTCTTGGTCAGTTCTTATCTTTGCGTTATGTTGGTTGTTCTGTTCCTGTACCTTGTTTTTGTCCCCTATGATTTTGTACTTGAGTTTATTTAATAAATGTAGAACTGCACTTGGATCCTGCTTTCTCATCTGCTGCAACCCACCGTTACAGTCGGCAGGGTGCAGTAGACACACCCACATTGACGATTTTAATTTAGGACTTATCTTCTCCAAAAGGACCATAAACATAACAGATAACATCTGAAGTAAATAATAATTTACATACATATAATTGTAAAACTAATCCTGTGAGACTGAGATGCGGCAAATCGTGTTATTGTAGGTCAATGTTTTGGCTGGAAGTCATTTGATGTTGGTAGGGAATAGTAAGATGTCCACTCAAACACTTCCGGTGGCATCACTGCCTGATGGCAGTTGAGAATGCGATGAGCAATCCAGTCATTTATTTGGATCAGTGGGTGTGGCAGATGAACTGTGAGAGTGAGAGATGGTGGATGAATAACAGTCTTGATGGTTGTCTTACAGAGGAAGTATGGAGATGGAGAAACGGATACCTCAGCAGCCGGGATGAAAGGTGAGTAACGAAACCCAACACGCTGGGATGAAGTCGCAAGGAGACAGAAACACACTTACGAAAACCGAGGAGAACAGGTAAGTGAGTCTTTCCTAGTGCAAGGCCAGACAAGGACTTAAGTTGAGCTGTGTGAATATATAGTGTACTGCTGATGAGGTGATTTATGACAGGTGCGGGTGATCAGAACTCTGGTGATTGTGATTGCTGAGCGAGCCTGGCTGATCTGTGACATACCAACAGTCCAAATCAATGCCTTATAAGGTACACAACAGCATTTTTACTTTAGAGTAAGATGGTGAGTTAGAAATGTTCATCCTTAGTGTGTGTCAACTGCTATGTAAACTAATGTAAATATGTACAGTAAGATAACCTTACAAAAACAGTAAAGCTAGAGGCATTGTTCATGGTTAGTTCATGTTAACTAATGCATTAACTAATATTAAGTAATTGCACTGTTAACATGAATAGATGCATTCATATATGTGTGTGTTAACATTAAGAAAGATTAACTAATGCTGAACTAAGTGTTAACTAAGTGTTGTTCATGGTTGGTTCATGTTAACTAATGCATTAACTAATGCTAACTAATACAACCTTATTGTAAAGTGTTACTATTAAGCTGTATTGAACCCTATGTTGTGTGGACCAAATGTCTCCATAAGCAAACTTTGATCCAATTCATCCTTCCACTTTTGAGTCAAAGCCAGAAAAATACTGAGCATTATATCACAGATTCTTTTATTTCTGTCGAAACAAAGCTGGCCTTCAATGAAGAAAAGTTTTCAAAGAAACAGCTTTCATGAAACGAAAAGGGAACAAGACAAGAGGGCCAACTAACAGTAACACTACAAAGAACAGAGGAAATGAGGATAGCTGTTGTGGCTTTGCCTGTAATAAACCTCTCCAATTTATGTGTTCTTCCTTTTTGTTGTATGATGCTCCATTGATGAGTCTCGAAGACTGTACAGCAGGAACACATCAAAGCTCCAGTCTAATGTGGATCTCCAATAGGGATCCAGCCAAATGGATGATCAGATCCAGACTACAGAGTGCCGCTGGTATGAAATGAAGGGTTTATTTAGCCTCTGTTTATTTTCTTTCCATCACAGTGTTTGTTTTCATCTCCGTTTTTTTTTTTTTTTTTTTTTTACAGCAACCACCTCTGGGGTTATTCAAACAGGCTATGGAATTAATGAAATGCATGAAGAGGAGAAAAAGAGGATGATATGGAGAGGGAAAGTTGTCTGCAGGAGGGGTGATGTTTCAGGAAATCCACACAACATTCCCTAGAGGGCCCTGTAGGGGTTTGTTCACAACCCCAACCCCCCAATCCCCCTCCTCCACAGCCGTATCAGCCTTGTGTGTCTGTCCTTATCCTGACCTGGAGTTCCTCCTGAATTATTCTGCATTTACATGCCTTTGAAACCATGGGGATTATTGTGAAGCCTGAATTTTGATATATGGAATTGATGGCTTGTGGAGGACTTAAATGTGCTGTTGCTGTGAGCAAAGCAGTCGCCCTCGTCGCTGTTATTAGATGACAGAAGAGATGTTAATTTCCCCCTCTCCTCAAAGTATGATCAGGGGGAATGGATTTGAGATTGAACTATTCTCGGGGTCCCAGGGCTGCTGTTTATGCTCATACGCAAGCTGAGTCTGAAGAAACAGACACAGTGGCAAAGAATATTTATTTTGATGCAATCTAAACTTAATTCTTTTGAGACAGAGTTCAATTGCTCATCATGAATGTTTTTCAATGGGATGCAGAATCTGATATTAGTTAGTTTCTTATTGCAATAAAGCAGAGATATCCAAACTTTCTTGTCAGCCGAACCTCTGACAAATATTTGCTTAGGTTTTAAAGGAACTGTATGTAAGAAAGGTATTTCAATTAAACATAAAATAGCCCTGATATGTCACTAGACATTAAGAAATCATGTTAATTTCAAATACTTATATCACTGTATTTGACAGTTGTCCGGCCAGGATATTGTCATTTAAAAGTGAAGTTGCAGCCCTCAAATTATGTTGATGTTGACATGTTGTGTTTTGGCCTGAAGCGCACCCTCCACCTATCTACCAATCAGGGATGGGCAGTATTTCAGATACATGTATTTAAAATACAAAATACTATTTTGTATTTTAAAGCCTTTGGAAAAAAATCTAATGTAATTTGTATTTAAATACATTTAAGATGAGTATTTTTGTATTTTCAAAATACTTTGAGCCAGTCAACCTCTTTATCAGGTGCTGTTTTCATGCATCAACTAGTTCAGACCAGACATGCCCCTCCCCCCAAACCCAAAATTCATGCACATTTTTTCTGGAATAAGGATGTCATGGTCAATTCTAGCCAGACAAGCCAGACCCAAGATGTTGGATCTGGGAACACACCATTGGCAGGGCTCAATCCGAGGGGCGGGATAAACGGTTGTATTTCAAATTCCCTCTGCACGCAATAGGATAGAGCTACAACCAACCAGAGCAACGAAGAAGGTTAAGCGGAGCTAGTTGATGGATTAAACTTTTGCCGTATCCGGTCGGAAAAACTCAGAACACATCTTCCTTTCTTAAGAATAACTTCAGTGCCGTTCTTTTCTCAAAGAAAAGCTGAACTCCAAGTCTTCCAGAGTCGCGGCCAAAGCCGATTCGAAAGACCGCTTTTTTGCAGCTTCTTTGTTTACAAGTAGCACACAGAATGGCCGCCGCAACTCTACCGTCATTATGTTAAGCCCGCCCATCGACTCTATACACGATCAAATTGGCCTGACCAGAGTTTGGTTTTTCCAGCTCGCAAGCCAACGGAGAGTTGTTAGACAACCCTGGCTGCAAATTACATTTGCTGCTGCTAGGGTTCGTCTAGATTTCTAGGCTAGGTCAATTCTACTTGTTGATTAAAGTAGCTTGTCAAATGTATTTGAAACATTAACGTTACTGCATGTTAGGGATGGGTGATATCATATGACAATAGATATCGTAGATTCAATATACATTTTTAATCGATGGTACTTTTTCTAAATCGTTTACATAGGCCTATCGGGGTAAGCAAATGTATCTGTGCAGCTTTTAGTGGGCAGGAATAATTGGAATGTTGGAGTGGAAAAAGAAGCAAGGGCGAATGAGTAATTAGATGTGATGTGATTTGTGTTATTATAACTGCCGCAAAAGGAAATTCAAATTCACACTTGCACGTTGGCAGGCGTTTTTTTTTGCGTGCACGCTCCGAGTGGAACACTGACAAATAGGCCTACACTTTTGACTTAAAGGCCTTTTTAATGTGGCAAGCGGTGGAATCAGCACACAGTTGCCACTTTCTCTTTAGCTTTGTGCATTGGAAGCCTTGTTTATACTTTCGCAATGCACTTGGCTCTATGCCGCGAACCTGCTTACTGCGTGCGCTCCTCAGTAAAGCTCCTAAACCTATGAGGCTTTTATGCTTGACGTGCTCTCCGTTCTATAATTCTGTGAAACGACAGAGGGCGCTCTGAATAATTGTTCTCCAAACCGTCAAAAAGCAGTGATTAAAGGAAGTATTTTGCCGAATAATTTGTCAAACACTCGTCTCTTGAGAAGTTTGTGAATAAATGGATTTCTTCACATATTCTTCACATATAACTGATTAGGTTGTGGGTCATTTTGAGGACACATGTGAAAAAGTGTTTTGTACACTTCTTAAACCCTGACTAAATAATCAAGTTAAACCCAGTAAACTTGAAATTGTGACTTGTTGTGACATTAGAACAAAACATTAATGAATAGGCCCAGATAGATTTCAGCCTAATAAGGATACCTGCACTGAATCGCCAATTTCACATGTATTTTGTGTATTTTCAAAATACAAAATACTGTATTTGTATTTAAATAAATTTTTCCACACAGTATTTTGTATTTGTATTTAAATAATTTTTTCACACATTATTTTGTATTAGTATTTTAAATACATTTCCATGTATTTATGCCCATCTCTGCTACCAATCACAAAGTCAGTAGTGTTTCGCCATCCGTGTTGCCAGCTCTGCTCTAGTTACCACAGCTGCAGCTACAAACTTTTTGGATAAAAAATTTCTAATTTTACGAAACCTAAAAGACCTTGTTATGAATCAGAAAAACGTCGTGACAATGTCCGAAATAAAACAAGGATTTGTATATGAGATGACTTTGAAAGACGGAGACGGCTGAAAACGGAGAAGAATTTGAAGACAGAAGCCAACGTCGCTAATTTTCTCCTGGACAGGTAAGTTTCATCTATGATTGGCTAACTTGTACTTAATGTAAATGGACATTTAAAATATTCATGACAGTCGAACAAAGTTATGCATGTTCGTGCAAAGTAACGTTAGGTTAGTGCATATGGAGGAGGTTGTTTGGGAAATAAAAACGGCGAGTCGTTATTGCTAACATTAGTAATGCATTATCAGAGCATTATCATTATGCTGAGACACTGAGGAAACCAACATTACCACGCCCATTATGGCAATGTGAAAACGTATTTGAGACCGTAGCCTAACGTTCCCATTCAGTCGGTCACGTTCGACGTACGTCGGACGTACCGACGAATTGGGATCACTTCTGGGAGCCCCTATCAGCTTCGAGCTATCTAGAACGGGCCAATGAACAATTGGCGTGCAAGATTTGCATCTCGCGCCCCGCCCCGCGCCGCGGGTATAAACAGGAAGCGAGAGCGAATGCACGCTGTCATTCACTTCGGAGCCACACAGGCATATGAAGGAGTCACTCATCTTCACAGACGAGTATTTTCGCTGCTATCAAGCAAGAGATCTACAAAGGACCGGAGAGAACCAGAGGAGGACGCGTGTTGGAGGAACGGCACCTTTCAGCGGGACCGCGCTGACTCATCGAGCTGCCTCTGAGAAAACAGAGAAAACTGCTGGTATCACAGCAAGCCCGTTGGTCTGGGTAGGGCGTTTTCCTGTTTGAGTACAGGCACGGGCTGCACTACAATGTGCTTCAGCACAGAGCGTTTTCCTCACAAAAAGAGCTTCACGGGTGACGTGCCGTCTTTTTCAAGATGTCTTACCACCCGTGCGTTTCTGGATGCGGTCGTTCCCTGTCCCCTGCTGACGGTCACAATCGCTGTCTCACGTGTTTGGGCACACAGCACGCTGAGGCGGCGTTTGTGGATAGTTCATGTTCCCACTGCGGGAACATGACTATCTCGGAGCTTAGATCGAGACTCTCCTACCTCCGGGCTGGGGGAGTCCCCTTACCCATCCCACGAACTAGGTCTACCCCTAACCCGGGTGGACCTGCTTCTTTGGATGGCCAGGGTGATCTGAGGATTACGTTTAGGGCAAACCCGCCAAGCGATCCTCCGCAGGCCCCTAATCCCTCAGCTCCGCAGCCGGTTGAGCCTCCGAGAGAACCCGCTGAACCCTCCCACGGGAGACCAGTGGTGACTTTTGGAGCTCCAGCGGACGAACAGATGTCGATCGCTGCATCGGAGGGGGAGTTTCAGTCCTCGGGGGATGAAGGGTCAGTTGTACTGCCTCCCTCTGGGAGAGTGGCAATGGCTGCCCCGGACCCTGAGATGGCTGCTATGCTTGCCCGGGCCGCCGAAAGGGTTGGGCTCGAGTGGAACCCTCCACCGTGTCCCGAACCCTCTAGGTTGGACGATTGGTTCCTCGGGGTGGGTCACGCTGGTTCTCAGCATCCCGCCCCGACACCTTTCTTCCCGGAGGTGCATGAGGAGCTCACGAGCTCGTGGACGGCACCTTTTTCTGCCAGAAACCGGCCGAGTGACTCCTCCCCCCTCACTACCCTCGACGGTGGGCCAGCCAAGGGCGACCGCCTCTAACTGGCGCGGTGACCCACGTCTCCCGTCCCGGGCCTGTAAGTTCTCTTCCGGTCTGACCGGGAAGGCTTACAAGGCTTGCGGACAGGCTGTGTCCGCCTTGCATGGCATGGCGTTGCTGCAGGTCCACCAGGCCCAGGCACTCCTTGACATGCACGAGGGTAGGCCTGACCCAGAGCTCCTCCGGGAGCTCCGGACGGCGACGGACCTCGCCCTCCGGGCGACGAAAGTCACCGCCCGTGCCATCGGTCAGGCGATGTCCACGCTTGTGGTCCAGGAGCGTCATCTCTGGTTGAACCTGGCTGACATGAGGGAGACTGATAAATATCGGTTCCTGGACTCCCCCATCTCGTCAGCTGGGTTATTCGGCGACGCGGTCGAG